>NW_009952157.1:410620-419372 GCF_000747805.2 Chaetura pelagica | reverse complement strand
GGGAAAGAGAAAGAAAAGCAGACAGACACAAATCTGATGGATAATGGCTAATGGAGGCAATGACAAAGACCAAAAGACTTCAGCCATTGCTTGGTGGGCCACAAACTCCACAAACAGCTTTGGAGAGGCCAGCCTGGGCTTTGTAAGATACTAGAAGGCAACAGAAAGAGGAACAGAAAGATTTGGGATACTCAAAGAGGGCATGTGGACTGTGCAAAACTGGAGCTCAGCACTAGTGGCTGGAGCAGGACTGTGGGTCACACAACCCATGTGCCAGGTGCTGGGGGGAGTGGGCTTGTGTCTTCCACAAAGCTGGACTAGTAGGTGAGTACTGGACCCACAGGGCCATTCCTCCGAGGATCCATGAGTGTGCACTGTGTGTGTTTTTAAACCTAGGGAGCACCATGTGTGCCTTCACTAATGAACTTAAATCTTGAGCTGCCAGAGTGGAGAAAGAAGATTTACTTGCCTATAACTATATTTCCTGTGAGTTCTGGTAGATTGACATGTGGGTGTTGGTGAAGGCAGGACCTTGTCTGTGGCAGCCTCTGTAGACACCTGTGTGTCTCTGGCATACACACTCAGCCTTGCTACTGGTTCAACCTGCAAATGGAAACACAACAGCCATGTCTGCTGGCCTGGGATGGAGATCTTGGTCTCTACTTGCACAGGGCTGGGCTTCATCACCAAGGGTCCTGGAGCTGCTGGATGAGATGGCCACTTAGAGCATCCCTTAGCAGCCAGCTCAGGGCTTGGGCTAAGGCAGTGGAATTTGTACTGAGGGCATCTCTACAGGCACATGGACATGCAGCCTGTTTAAACATCATTTTAAAAAAAGAAAAAACCACGACCGATGGATTTTGAAAACTTGTTATATTTACATTTGTTACTTTTTACAAGTTATAACAAGTTGCTAGATGTTGCCTGTGCTGTAACATGTCACCTCCTCCATTCTATGCCACCACTGCCTGTCACTTTTGAGAGAGAACCATAAAGTAAAATTTTAATGATATTGGAATAGTTCTGATGTGAAGGGAAATCACTCTCCCCAAGGCAAGGCCCCATCCTGTATCCACACGCACAGATGCACACTCAATGCTGTGAGGAATATCTCATCTGCACAAGTATCTTCCCCACATCATGATTCCTTAAAATTAATTTGTTCCCCAAACACCATGCCTGTCTGTCCTCATCTTACTGCCTGATAATGCCTCTGTACGTGTAAATACTGTGTCTCTCAGGCCCCCACCTGCCCTCACTTCTAAGGCACCTCCAAAACCCTTCCTTCCAGCAGAAGGTCTTTAGAAAGGCTGCATTTCCATTTTTCTCACGAGACCTTGCTAGGGTGAGCGTGGGCAGTAGAGTGACCAGTTGCACACAAGAGGGAAAACAGAAGGGAATCCTGCTCCCTGGAGCCACAAAGCTCTTTCTGCTTGTTCTCTCTGTCCATCCAATCCCACCTGTGAAGCAGAGGGAAAAAAAAACAACTGGCCTATCTGTAACTTCTAACTGTCCTTTGCAGGGATTTCTGTTCACCCCTGGAATGGAAATGGTGAGATCTCTAGAGCTCATGTGGCCAAAAGGAGCCATGTCAACCTGTGAGGCCCAAGCTGTGTTCCTTCTCTCATCTCTAGACTGCCTGTCCCTTCATCCTACTCCCTGCACTTGCACACCTGACACAGACCCCTTCCCATTTCCCCAGTGTTCTGCCTGTAGGCACAGAGAGCTCTGGAGAAACAGCTCTCAGCTCTGCTGCCTGTTATTACAACCCATTCTGCACAGACAGGAGCAGCAAGGTCTTGGTTAAGCCAGTGCAGCTCCTCCCACAGACATGGAAACATCTGGTCTTCTCAGTGCAAAGAAATCCTCAGGGATTTTGGTAGTTAATCTCTGACAAGTCTCTAAGGCAATCCATGTTCAAGGAATATATTTGAGCAAATTTCCTCAAGAATGGTACAAAGCATAGAATGACATCAGCACAACCTCTCTGCCAAATTTTCCATCTGTACTCAAAAAGTAGTAGAGCTTTGCCTCAAAAGGAGCATAATAATTTTTGACAAGCAAAGCAAACATTCTCCATCCACTTTGTTTGAGAGGCAGCCAACTATTTATTTTTTTTTTCCTTTGTTTGTTTTAGCAGAAGCTTTCAAAATAAAAACAAACAAGCAGATTAGCCCTGAGGTAGCCAACCAACATGAAGGAACAAGAAACTCTGTAGTTGGAGTCAAGAAGGCTTTACCAGTCCCTTCTAAGATAACAGCAGCAGGCTCAGGATGCTTGGAGATAAAATTTTAGGACTATTTTCATTTCATACAGACCTAATACACACCAAGCCCAGTTCCCAACAAAGGAATCTGAGGACAAAAACAAACAGTAACAGACCAATTCTGTCCAGGCAGTCCTCCAATATTAATTGCCATAAAGAACAGAAATAACTTCACCTCCTCTTCACCACTGGAACAATAACATGATACTTGAATATGAAGCAATAAAAACAGATGCAAACATCAGCCTTGTAACATGAGTCCTCCCTTCTGCTGGTTGAAAACTGCTCAAGATCCGTGAAGCATTGCAGAGAAGCAGGGCAAAAGGCACTGATAAGGTGAGGATGAAATATCTGATGAGAATTATCCATGCAAAATGATTTCCATTCATTCCTGGGCTTTCTGGAAAGCACTGGAGGATTGCAAGATTTTGGTCTGAATCAGATTTCAGAGTAATGGGAATGGGATCCATAAACCAACAGGTGGAAAAAGAAGGCTAAAAGATAAATTATCCCATTGCTCAATGAAGCAGGGGATGTTGGGGCAAAGAACAAGAAAAAGACTGATGTATTCATTGCCTTTTTTTTTGGCATCAGTTTTTACCAGGGAAGCTGGACCTCAGGCCTCTTAGGACAGTGAACCTAATAGCAGGGTCTGTGGAAGTGAAGTATTATCCACAAGAGAGGAAGATGGAGTTAAGCAGGATTTAAGCCAACTGGATGTGTATATGGGGTCAGTCAGGCTGCTTTTTATGGTGCTGGTGGAGCCGGCCAGTGTAATTTAAAGACCAGTTTCTATCCTCTTCAAGGGTCATAGTGACCAGGGAGAGGTTCCTGTTGTCTGAAAGGCAAATACAAACCTCATTCTCAAGAAAGGGGACTCAGTTGGCTGCAAGCCTGTCAGCCTTACTGCCATACCTGGGAAAGCTGTAGGGCCAATCATAGAATCACAGAATCATAGAATGCTTTAGGTTGGAAGGGACCTTAAAAATCATCTAGTTCCAACACCCCTCCCACTAGACCGGGTTGCTCAAAGCCTCACCCAACCTGGTCTTGGCCACTCCAGGGAGGGGGCTTCCACAGGCAGCTTCCTTGGGCAACCTGTGCCAGTGTCTCACCACACTCCCAGGAAAGAATTTCTTCCCGATGTCTAACCTAAATCTAGTCCTATCCAGTTTAAAACCCCCTTGTCCTATTGCCACGTGCCCTAAATCCTGCTTTAAGCCATTTCCAGCCCCATAAAGGCTGGTGATTCAGAGATGCCAGCATGAATTTACCAAAGGTAAATCATGCGTGACCAACTAGATTCCCTTTTATTATTAAAAGAGTCATTCAGTGGAGGAGGGGAGAGCAGTGGATGTTGCCTAAGTTGTTTTCTTAGCAACATAGTGTTCCCTCATGCTTAAATGTACTTTATATAGGAAACACCACCACTACGCTTTCCTTGCCACATATATGACCACTGTGCTGCAACTTAATGAATCCTGAAAAATGTGTAAAACAGCAGTGGAAAGAACTGGCTATACTGCACATCTTTCTATGAGTCCTCTCCTTTTAGGATTTTTAACAATTTGGAGCTGAGCAGAATCAAAGTCAAAGCATTAGTTGTTATTTAAAGGCTTGTATGTTCATCTGGGAAGGAGATCTAGGATAATGTTTTATAACATTTCCTAGACAGTGGGTAAGGATTTCTAAAGAAAGGCTGTATTTTCCAGTTCTCCAGCTGTTCTTTGCAGATTGTGTCTACAGCACTGATGACACCTAATTATCCAACTGGAATCTGGTCAACCTGAGACCATAAGGAAAAACTCCTGAAAAGAGGAGGAAGAGTTTCAGAATCAGCAGGAGTGAAAGGGAAAAAATGCTGTTTCCTAGTCCTGGTGCACAGATCTGTACTTTGGCACCTAAAACCAAATTAAACTAAGTATTTCAGCTCTGTGCACGGCTCAAAGCGATGAATCACGCTCTTTCCATGACATGTCTCCTATTAGAGCTGTCTTATCCACTTACACCCAAAGGTTTCCTAATGACTGCCAAGCCAAGCTTCAGCTCTGGTGAGGAGGAATAAAAGCATCACCACGCTTCTTTAAAAACACCCTGAACAGACAAAAGCTGCCTGCAGAATTAATCAGGGACCTTTCTGGATCACCCTTCTGAGTTTAATGGGATGTACACACAGTTGTCCTTGTCCCTCCTTTCTGGGTCACAGCTTGCTGTGAAGATGTCAACACGCAGTGCATTATGATTGCAATGAACAAGTATTACACAATCTTGTACTTGTGAGAAGCCTTATATAGTAACCTAGGTCCTGTTGGAGGGGCAGGCATGGCAGCAGCTTCCCTTGGCTGGTGGAATCCCACTAACCTCTTTGGGATTGCTCACAGAGAGCCCAGCATGTCAGTGTTCATGGAATGAGGCTCTAACTCTGCTGAGGATTTTTGTGATGAGCAGTCTAGTAAACTGCAGTCCCAGCCCAGGAGCTGTGCACATGAAGGTGTGAAATAAAATTCCTTCATTATAAGGTTGATGGCTTGCTTCTTTGGAAAACAAGGGAAAGAAAGCAGGGAGAATGTCTTCTTATAGCCTCTGTTCTTCTCCCAAGGCTGAACAGATCTTTATTTTTTACTGTAATAACCAGAACCATGAAAGTCTTTTTCCTCCCAAAATATTGAACAATTTTTTTAATAATGTGTAATGAAGAGGCCATGGTTAAATAATGAAGTTCTTTTGCTCCAGTTCTGATACATCTTAATAGTGCTCATCTAAATCACGAGAAGAAATTAATATTTTAATGTTTTCTATGAAAAATGCATAATGCCTCTCCCATAGCTTCTCCGCAAGTTTTCAAACTCTAGTCACTGCAATTCAGAATGGGAACTTTCTGATTTTGCTCTCACTGGACTCAATTAGGCTCTGTGGGAAAATCCTTAAATTATTTGTTACAAAATGAAGAGGAGCCTTAACTTTGCCATGGAAGCTGGTTTTGAACTTGCACGGTTAACCTGCTCTCATGTTTTAGTTTCACAGCCTTGCAAAAACAGACAATTACGTTTCAGCTTGTACACATCATCAGACGTGTACCCTTTCTAGAATGCTAGATTGAGCAGCCCCTGATTTTTATGAAGGAGGCTTTAATTACAAAAATATAATCTCTTAACCCTTTTCTGTTATGTGGTGCCTGTGCAATAGGGCAGCCAAACCCTGAGAACTAAATATTTGTGAACAAGGCTCCATCAGACCAACACTGTCAATGAAGCAAACACAACCAAGCTGACAGGTCCATGTAATCAAAGCTGTTGTTGACATCTTGGCATTGGATGAAAAATAGCAACCTCACTTGATTATATGAAGACCTTCAGCATCCTTGAAGCAGCTAGATTAATTGACAGAGATCTAAAAATAAAGGAAGTATTCCAAGTTTTAAAAACAAACAAAACCATTCTCATTTCCAGTAGTTTCTTGGGAGCAGATGCTTTTAAGATTTTTCCCAAGGGAACCACTTCACATAAGGTTAGTAATCCTAATTCTGCAATTTTTTACTCAGTTGAGAAGCTCTCCCTTTAGCCTTTTTCACATAAATAGCACCTAACGTGAAGGATGGTTTGACTAAATGATTGGTAAATGAGGAAGTCTTGACTTTAGATCTTTTCTGGAAATGTTGCTATTAATATTTAAGAATATTTTAAAAATCCCCTATAGATTAGCTCAGGACAGAAATAGCCCTAACTGTATTTCATTTATAAGGCATTTTGAGCTGTCATCAGAGCCAGCTATTGGAACAGAGCCTTAAGGATCTGATCTATTTTTGTGAGCCCAAAGTGACCAACAACTCTGCAAAGGCTGTAAGGACCACTGTAGCCCAGTAAAATGCTTGGTGTATGCTCCCTAAACAATGCACAAGGAAGCTGAAACGAGGGAAAGATTTCCCAGGCCTTCTAAGAGGGGCTCTTGCACAGGTTTGTTTTTCTGTAGCCAACCAGTGCCCTCTACCAAGCTGGAGTTTCTACTTTCCAAGTGAACACTGTGAGGGTCAGACTGCTTTCCAATCCAGTGGGCCTTCCTTGGCAGATGGTTCTGCAAGGTAAGGCAAGGACATGTTCTGAAAACAGGAGTCCTCCTTCTCCAATCTCCTTGACATCTTCTATGGGCACCACTGATTCATTCCTCTGCCTGTATTATTAGGGCATTGCTGCTCCTGAAAGCCCATTACATGGATTTCCTTCCAGCATTCCTTGAATTACAAGTAAGCCTATCCAGCTTATACTGATAGATTCAGAGATATCTATGGCCATGCTATATATTGCTATGAGATGTCTCATCTGCTGTTTATTTCTGAGTTATGCCTAAAATTGCAGCTGGATCCAGCTGAGGCAGAAGGCTGTAGCAGCAAAGCAATATCAAGCTGCACAGGCTACTCCTGCCTCATGTCAGGTGAGTTCACCTGGCCTATTGCACCCAACCAAATGCTACCCTGCAGCAACACCACGTGCCTGTCTTCCACTTTTTCTTAGTTCTCTGCATCAGAAAGACAAGGGTGGAAATTCTGACTTACTAGATGCACACCCTTAAGGGGTTTGGTGCCTTATCTGTGCATTTTTTTCTTCCTTCATTTTACCTGGTTGCTTCTAAGAAGAAAGATAATTTGACTGCAGCTCCATATAGGAACCATAAGACTGAACAACAAAGTCCTGTGCCTTTCTGTTTCCCCCTTTTCCCAGTGCCTGGCTGCCAGAGATGCTGCTGAGTGGGGCAGGCAGGGAGGTGGTTCCTGTGCATCCCCACTTGAAAAGCGCTTCTGAGTTTCATTGCTCCTCTGAAGCTGGAACTTTGTGAGCAGACAACCAAGGATCCCACCAGTTATCCCAAGGGAAATAAAAGCTCTCTCCCCTTAAAATCTTGGTGTCTGATACATGCATTTTCCATCAGAAAACTGTTCACACACTCTAGGTGACCCTGCTCTGGCAGGGGGGTTGGACTGGATGATCTTTCGAGGTCCCTTCCAACCCCTAGGATTCTGTGATTCTGTGATGTGATTCACACAGAATAATCCCAGTCAGCCCTGGTAAGAAAGTAGTTTCCAAATCCTCATAAAGAAGTACTACCACTGAAAGGTGTCTCTGCTTATAGCAGGGAAGTTGGAACCTGATGATCTTTAAGGTCCCTTCCAACCTTAGCCATTCTATGATTCTATGATGTCTGATGCCCATTTTTTAATTCACAGGAAGACAAGTGAAGGAGGCTGCAATAAAGAATTACTTAGTTTCTGAACTCAGAGTGTTATTGGTTATCCCTGGATAAAGGTGCAGGAATTTCACTGCAGCCATCAGGATCACTGTGAGTCAACATGAGGGTAAGTGAGGTCTAGGAGACCCCCAGAGAAGCTCAGTCCCAGATAATACCCAGGTGCAGAATTTGATCTTAGATCAGAAGCCCATATGAATGGACTGTAATCTTTTAGCAGACTCAGATATAATTTTAAAATATAAACTAGATAGTTACTTAAAGCCTGGCAGTGGGCTTTCTGCAGAGCCCAGCCACAGCAGCTGTTCTTTTCAAGGGTATTGTAACAGGTAAAATTCCTTGTAAGGTTATTGAAAACCTAAACACCACTTATTTTTATATGCTCCAAAATCTCAGCAATGGGTGTACTTCACATCAAAGCAAAGGCACAATTGCAGTTCAGATAAATGACTGAGGAAGGAAAAGTAGGGATCATCATTATATGCTTTCCTTTCTCTGCTGTTGCCAAGCAGTAGCAATTAACCCTAAAAGCAGAAGTGCACCAGAATTCCATAAGGCATTCCAAGCAGCCAAAGGAATTCCACGTTGCCAGAGTAACTCATTGCTTTCTTATAAAGCAGACTGATGTCTCCACAGCAGGGAGTGAAAAAAAACCACCAAAACCAACCAAAAAACCCAACCAACAAACAAACAAAAAAACCCACCAGAGACTTACTTTATTTCCTTCTATGCTTAAAGCAGAGGCACTACAGTGGGTCCTAAGCTCAAGTTCTTACTCTAGACACAAAAACTGTTGCTTCCAGAGAAGGCTGAATTTATGCATGAGCTCCTTAGTACAGTTCCACGGGGAATCAACTGCTGGGTTTTTGTGTTCTTGGTACATGCTGAAGAAAAAGAAATCTTCTTTTTCAAAACAGGTCCTTAGCACTTGTCAGGATGACAGTCTTCAAAGGGCCTGACTGCAGACATTCAAAACAAATGCACTTCTGAATCATTAGTCCTTTTTTTTTACAAACGGAGGTGCACAAATTATCCCAAGCTGACTGGTGTTAGAGGGAACATTTCTGCTGATTACAAAGATCTTCTCATCAAGTTATAAAGGAAGTAAAACACTTTGCAGTGAAGTGACAGAAGGTGAATACCTCAGGCTTCATGGAAAACAAAAGTTGCATTGAGCCTGAATGCTTCAGATGAAAGAATCCTTTCATTTTGGAGTAGTTTGGGAACAAATCAAGTGAGTACACTCTT
>NW_009952157.1:384419-410579 GCF_000747805.2 Chaetura pelagica | reverse complement strand
CACTCTTTCTCTGAAAATCAGCATCTTTTCTCTCTCTGTTGCCTTCAGTCAGGTCAGATTTGGTACTGAAAGTTTGCTGGAGTTGTCTGTAAGTCCCTATTTATGAAGGGTCTTTTTTGAAAGAATCATTCCATGTTTCAGGAATGTCTTCCACCCAGTCTTCTTGACTGCCCTTTAGAATCGCTGTCAGATTCACCTCTATTCCATCCAGATACACAGGAGTGAAATGAAATAAGTGTAGGATTTGTACAAATCTTTAGGTGTATATCTATGTGCACGTTTGATTGCAGGGCTGTGCTTGCTTACAGACTTGTTTCCTGGTCACAGAAATATGTATCCTTGTAAATTTATGGAATAACAGAATTTTGAATCATTTAGAGAGTTTTTGCATAACATACCTGAAAAGACGTGTCAGAAAGTGTTGCATTCACCCTTCTCTTGTTATGGATTATTTTCCTGCTTTAATGGTTTCAGACGCTGGAGGGCAAACGACCCTGTGAGGGGAGGAAGGCTTATCTCAGAACTAGCAGATCAGAGGCAGTCTGTAGAACAATGTGGTTTCACATCTGCTTTTCACTGTGAACTTTCAAATATTTATTTCAAGATAAATCAGGACTGGATGGCTTGGTGCAGGGATATTCAGCACTCTCTGTAAATTAGGCCCAGTACTATCTTCTCCAGACGAACTACCAAAACCCAGATGTTTCCCTAAAAAGCATATGGCTTTGGAACTTACCAGGCTTAATGATGGTTCCCTTTTTCTAGATAGGGAAAAGACCCAGGAAGCTCAGGGCCCTAGGACACAAAGCACGTCAGTGGCAGAGGAAACCCAGAGCTGAGGTTATCTTTGCCTCAGTCCAATGCTCTAATAAACCCATATCCATGTGCAGCAACATGCCATCATGCTCATCAAAGAGAGGACATCTTAGCTGGCCATTCTTGGAGGCAGGATTCAGCCAAGGGACCTTTAGCTGGAGGGGCAGGGGCAATTAGAGATTTGCACATGCAAAATGTATTTGTTTCAAAGAAGAGCCCCTCAAAAAGCCCATCACCCTTACCCTCCCCAACGCCTCATTCTCCTCCCGGAGATGCCCAACTTGCAAGTGTCTTTCAGGCAGAGAGAATGGTAAAGGACTATCAAACTACAGATCTCTTTCCCACCCATTAATGGAATGAGAGGGAAGGTCAGGAAATTAGATCATAGAAGCAAGGTCTTGCCTTCAGAGAAAGATGCTGATTTTTTCCCATGTGACAGGGGACACCACCATCACTCAGAAAAAAAATCACTTGAAACCAGCAGAACAGAACTGAGAGCTGAACCCAATGCAAACAGGATCAGGCCCACGGGCTCTTTAAAGGATAAAGGCAACAATAGACTCTGAGATTCGGCTCCCATTTCACAACAGCTACACTTCTCAGAGCTTCAGAGACACCCAAGAGAGTGTGAGAGGACCAAGTATACATTTGTCATTTAATTTATGTTTATTTTGGTCCAAGGTTGAGGTCAATGCACAAGGAGGAGGTTATCAGATGACTCATATTAGCCCGAGTGCTATGCTGGGATAAAGTTAGTCGTGTGCCCACTGGGAAGATGTACAACTGTCAGATGGGCAGGGTACAGGCTTATATAATTCATTTCTGTTCTCAAAGTAATTTTCTTGGCCAAGTCTGAGAAGTGAAGGAACATATTTTTGTAGTGATGTGGGGTGAGGGAATCCAGGCTTTACACATAATGTGCTCTGCTGAATTGACAAGGAGAGCTTGCTCAATTACATTATTAATACAAATTACAAGACATGTATAGAGATATCCCGATTTTTTTCCACCTGACAAAACACAGATGTACATTTCTAAGCTGCAGTTCCTTAGTGTTTTGCCTTATTAATAAACCAAGCAGAAGGAGTAGGATAAAAAGTGAAAAGAACCCATTTTTTTTTGCCTTTATTTAAGTCCAAAGCAAAACCTTTGTGCTTTCTCCCTGGAAACAGGACTCCTGGGTGTCATGGGGAAGACACAAAACTAAAAAGATTATCCAGACACGATGTCAAGGAAATGTGAAACAAGGGCTATACTCATGTATTTGAACACTGATCTATAGGAAACAAGACTGAAATATTTTAGCCATAATTATCCATCTTTTTAGATTAAGCATAAAAAACATCTAAAGGATAAATAGCTACTTCAGAGAGTCTTTTAAAAATAGATAAATGTTCCTCATGAATCAATACCTGCAAATACTACTCTTTTTTTAACAGCCAGAAAGTGTGTTGCTCTTCTGCCCTGCACACCGGCTCATCCTACTACACTGACTGTAGTTTTGCTAACAGGTATTGCTCAGACTCACAGGAGCAAGAGGTTTAAGTCCACAACAAGAATTTATCTTGTGTAATTGTTCTGGTTTGTTGTTTTTTTTGGTAGCAGGGGAAGGGCCCCAGGGGTGGCTCCAGTAAGAAGCTGAGAAGCTGCCCCTGCTCCAAACCCAGCCAAGGAGCCATTAGAGGGACAAGAGATGCACCTCTGCCATTAACATACGGAAGAATCAACCACATAACACCTGAGCAAGAGAGGCACTGAGGGTGAGAAGAACTGTGCTGGAGGATGAGAGCTGTGCTGGGGAAGGAGAGCAGTGGAAGAGGAAGAAGGGGCAGAAGGTGCCCAAGCAGCAGTTTCCCTGCAGCCCATGGCGAGATGGCAGCTGTGCCCCTGCACTCATGGAGGAACATGGTGGGACATTCCCTGAAGGTGCCAGGAGGGGGGAACTTGGCCCCTGGACTTGGATGTTGTGGCCAGAGGATTTGCTGCCAGTGGGCTCTGATTGCTCAGCTGTGGAAGCCCCCGGGCCAGGGGAGGTGGCTGTTCCCGAAGCCCCCGTGACTCTGTGGGAAGCCCAGGCTGGAGCAGCTCCGGACCTGGTGGGAAGGACTCAGGAAGGAGAGGTTGGTGGAGGCCTCTGTGCCATGGGAGGGACCCCGTGGGGAAGCAGGGCAGGACTGTCAGGAATCCTTCTTGCTGAGGAGGCAGGAGCAGCAGGAACCCCCAGGCTGTGAAGTGACTCTAAACCCCATCCCCTGTCCCCCTGTGCCGCTGGGGGGAAGGAGGGAGAGAAACCGGGAACCAAGGGATTGGGGCCCGGGAAGAAGGGAGGGGTGGGGTAACATCTGCAAGCCCTGCTCTGGGTGTGTCTGTGTCCTGGGGGTGTGTGATTAGGGCCTCATTTTCATCATGCCTGGTCCCTCCACCTCAGGCTTCACAGCTGCTGAGATGCAGTCTTGCTCTTCCCCACCATGTTCTTTCAGGCCTTTGTGTCTGACTGGCTTGGTAAAGAAACTGGAGGTCCTGCCAAAACTATGCACAGCACTCCAGAGGTGACTGAGTAATGAGATGAATTATCATTTCCTCTGAGGTGCATCTGAACAAAATCAGCCTTAGAAATCCTCGTTGGCTCACTTCCTGTGGCTCTCATGCCAGCATGTCTACAAACAGGTCATAAAAGCAGGACACAGGCTAAAAATGTCCAAGAATTGCTTTTTTTCTCAAGTGCCACCTGATTTCTCTCTGAGCAGCTGCCTGCTCTTGTGTCTCTAGCTGCCATCACTGCCACCACTGGCCAATTTCAACAAAATGTAACAGAAAGGCATAAATCTCTGATAGAACAAGTTTCCACATTTTCCAGAGAGGAGACAAAATCTAGAAATTTCCCTTCTGAAGGAAAACCCTTATTAACATAGAAGAATCCTTACAAAATTAATCCTTGAACGCATGTGTAGGAAGGAGGATTTGGTCAGTTCCAGTGCTCAGGTTGCTCCTGGGGGGTGTAGCAGGGTCTGTGTGCTCCTTAGGAAAACATGAGGTTGAAGTGGTTAGAGAAGTGGCTGAGTCAGCATGCAAAGCAGCACACAGGGCCTGCATTTCCATCTGTGTTTAAGACATTCAGCAATGAGTTCTCTCACGTTTGAAGCCTGCTGTGAGCTTCTGAAAGTGCTTTGTTAATATATTGGAAAGCTAGGGAGAGACACCAGTTGAGGCTAAATCCCTGGGTGCCTATTTCACTGCATGTTCTGGTTTGAGTCCCATGACCAGAGAAGTAACTGGGGGGGGGGATGGGGAGATACAACTGAACTTTTTGGAAAACAGAAATATTTTTCAGATGAATGATGCAGCTTTCCTGTATAGTTTTCAAGAAATATTTACAAGGAATGAGTAGCAGGTGCATTTCTCAACCTGAAAAGACCTAAGACATGGGCTCAAGGAGAAAGACAAGGTGAAATCCCCCTTCCACATGCACAAATAGACATGGATTTCAAGGCTGTACACAGAGGTAATTTAATTTTTATATGGTAGTAGCCTTATTATTATTCTGGTCTCATGTAAACTGTTGTTTAAGAGGAGGAGGAAAAAAACCCAAAAAGCCCACAAACCAGTAAACCACTTTCTCTTAAAGTTGTTCAAGTGAGAGATAAAAAACTTTAACAGAAAAAGAAAAAACACATGAAATTTCATATAATAATAATAGTAATAACAATAGTAATAGCAATGGGCACTTCTGCATGAAAAAAAAAAACCAAATGACAAAAGGAATCTGGCCATTAATAAATTCTGAAGCTCATCTAGAATATCTGGAGCAAGTGTATCTCTTCAGTACCCACAGGAAGCTGTAGTGCTGGAACTAATGAGGTTTGTCAGCAAGTTCAGCCAGGTGCCCTCCAAGGTAAGGGTAAAAAAGTGGCTTCAACACTGAGCGCTTCTAACACCTGGGTGATCCCTCAGCAACCCAGAGATGAGCAGCAGCCGAGGCAGAGCAGTCCCAGGGTGTTTTGAAGTGATTCAACAGGAGCACAAAGAGCTGGGAAGGAAAGGAAATCTCTGAAAGGAGAGGACGGGTGGTGAGAGCTCTTCCTGCTGTTTGTAACCGCTGGGTTACCCAGGCAGGGCGTGATGCGTGTCCCGGCCTCGGGGTGGCACAGCAGGTACGGAAACCCCATCTCCTGGGAGAAGTCCAGCTCCCCGTGCTTGTCAAAGCCGGGTACCTCGCCTGGGAGTCAGACTGGCAGCCAGGAAGGGGGTGCTGGCCTGGCTGCCCCTGCCCTGCTCCCTGGGGGGTGTGGGCGTGGGGAGGGGGCTGGGGAATCACAGAGTCACAGAATCACAGGGGTTGGGAGGGACCTGGAAAGATCACCCAGCCCAACCCCCCTGCCAGAGCAGGGTCACCCAGAGCACATCACACAGGAACGTGTCCAGGTGGGTTTGAATGTCTCCAGAGAAGGAGACTCCACAGCCTCTCTGGGCAGCCTGTCCCAGGGCTCTGTCACTCTCACAGGAAAGAAGTTCTTCCTGATATTCACATGGAACCTCTTGTGCTCCAGTTTGCACCCATTGCCCCTTGTCCTATCACTGGTCATCACTGTACAAAGCCTGGCTCTGTCCTCCTGACACTCACCCCTTACATATTTGTAAACACTGATGAGGTCACCCCTCAGTCTCCTCTTCTCCAAGCTCAAGAGACCCAGCTCTCTCAGCCTTTCCTCATCAGGGAGATGTTCCACTCCATCATCTCTGTAGCTCTGCTCTGGACTCTTTCGAGCAGTTCCCTGTCCTTCTTGAACTGAGGGGCCCAGAACTGGACACAATACTCCAGATGTGGCCTCACCAAGGCAGAATAGAGGGGAAGGAGAACCTCTCTTGACCTACTAACCACCCCCTTTCTAATGCACCCCAGGATGCCATTGGCCTTCTTGGCCACAAGGGCACATTGCCGGCTCATGGTCATCCTCCTGTCTACCAGGACCCCCAGGTCCCTTTTTCCTACCCTGCTCTCCAGCAGGTCAGCCCCCAACCTTTACTGGTACATGGGGTTGTTCTTCCCCAGATGCAAAACTCTATGATTGCCCTTGTTGAATTTCATCATGTTTCTCCCTGCCCAACTCTCCAGCCTGTCTAGGAAGGGAAATTCACCCAGAGAGACCAGACCTCCCCCCCATTTCAGTTCTTTAGGACACTTCAGCTTTTGTTCCCTTGCACTCCCTCTCATAAAGAAGGGTATTGCTTATGGCAGGGGTGCTTTGGCACCCAGTAGGAGCCTCCACCTTGGGAGTCTCAAGACAAAAAGTGGATTCATAGAGCTCAATTTCCTCTCTCAAGTTGCACCAGTCAAGAGTTGTATGAGATCAGCCTCAGATTTGAAGCCTACACGAGCTCCTGCCCTCCCTTGTTCAGGCATCAGGCTGTCTCACAACTGCGTGTGGAAAACATGCAAAACCAGTCAAAATTGTGGTCTAGAAATATCTTCAGGCTCTATTTAGACTGTTACTGACTCTGGGTGACTACCATCCACTGCAAACACAGATGGGGATGTCATTGTTTGGCCCCTGAGTCCTTACTTTCCCAGCAACAACAGTGACCACCCAATTACTCAACACATCCCAGTGGTTTGATTTAAATGAAGCTTTTTCAAAACAAGGAAGTAAGCAGGGTGGTACCTTTCTTTTGCAGAAGAGCACACACTGTGGGACAGATCACAATGCCATCAAGTCAGCCACCTGAGCAAGAAGCAGCAGTTATACCACAAATCACTTAGCACTTCCATGGGAATTAAGGTAGAAAGTCCTCAAGAACTTCTTGAGGTCATCTAGGTCAGTTGCCTAGGGCATCACTTTGAATTTACATTAGGTTGCTCAAAGCTTCCCTAGTTTTGAAACTCTCACAGAGTGCAGATTGCACTGCCTCTTGGAGCTTTGCAAACATTGAATCACTCCTGGTGAAATGTTTTTTTTCTTACATCATGTCAGAGAAGATATGGAAATCAACATTACAACCTTGAATTTGCAGGCTTGGAACTTTTTCCTTCCCACAAAAGATTTAGACAAGAGCTCTGCACAGCAGCATAGCTCGGCAGAAATCTAAAATTAATAGTATCTTCTGTAGTGTTAAGACCCTCTCCTGCTGCAAATGTCTGAAACACACAGGTTTCTGCCTGAAGACAGCATGCTAGGATTTGCAGATAAAATATTTTAAAACCAAAATCATCAAAACTTGCTGATCACAATCCATAAGTGAGAAAGTGAAGACTCTCATATATAACATCCCATTCATACCAAATGAAATCCCATTAGCTGCCCTTGGCCCTTAGGACAAACGTGCTGCATTATTTCTAGTTTCCTGTAATTTTGAAGTCATCAGTGAAAGTTATCAGAATTGATATGTCTTTTTTTCTTTTTTTATTTTTTATTTTTTTAAACACTGTATCATGCTGACAATACTTCCAGGAGAAAAGGTTTTGCACATTTTTAAGCAGGGAATACAAGTATTTACATTGTAAAGCTAAATGGCAAGTTTCCCTGTTGAGCCTTCACAACCAAGACAGGTTCCTCTAGGAAGAAGAGGAAAGTGCACATCTAATTTCAGCTGAGTTTTAAGACAGCAACAAAGTTCCCCAAGTCAGGTCTGCCTGCTAGTAGGCCCAATGACACTGAGGTATGCTACTCTACCACAGTTCCAGCCTAAGCATGTCCACCAGCCATTTCTGTTTGCTGTTACTGTCAGAAGATATGTCAGTATTACCTGTCTTAGCCCCATAAACCTGCAGAGTAGCCTTACTGATTTTAAACTTGATTTTCAAAGATGCTCTTCCCCTCTGCTAAGCCATGACTTACTTTCACACTGCAAAACTACCTGCACACTGCATCCTCCTTGCAGGGCTTGCAAAGGCTTCTTCCCAGAGACACCTGGTGCAGTATTGCAGTGCTGGTGGCTGTGGTGAGAAGTTCTGGCTTTACTCATGGCCTTGGGAAAGTCACTGGTCTTCCTGGGTTTGGATTGGAACTGTGCTTTTGAAGCTCATCTCCTGATCACACAGGCTTACTGTACTTTGAGTCATGTCATGGGACAGGTGTGATGGAAGATGAACCTCATGCCTTCCAGATGAGGCTTCATTAATTCACCTGCTGCCAACGCTGCCTTCAATCCCCACATGCCAAACAAGCCCTTCCTTATTTGTGAGGGTGAGGTCAAGTAGAGTACTTCTCCTCAGCACTTAGCATTTAGGTCAGACAGTTGTTATAAGTAATCTCTAGGAGCCTCCCAGATTACTTATGTTCTGCTGTGTTATCCCTTCAGCAAATACTGGGATGGTTGAAACCTCCCATGAGGACCAGGGCCTGGGGATGTGAGACTACTCCTATCTCTCCATAGAGGACCTATCCATACCTTCTTCCTGGTCAGGTTGTTTATAGCAGATGCCCACTACAATGTCACCCTTACTTATTCTCTCTTTAATCCTCACCCACAAGGTCTCAGTTATCCCCTCATCCATCTCTGGGCAGAATCTCAGGTACTCTAGGTCCTCTCTCATATAAAGAGCAACTCCTAATCTTCCCTGAGGGAACTTGTATCCCTCCATGGCAACACTCCAGCCATGGGGGCCATCCCACCAAATCTCCATCATCCTACTGGGGTCAAAGGCCTGGAACTTCACAGACATCATTAACTCCTCATGTTTATTCCCCATATGCTGGTGCACAGGCACTTCAGAGAGGCACCCTATTTCCCCAGAAAGGGTCTGTTTCCCTTCTTCCACCTCAGTAGTTCCTTGTGGGAAATTCCTTGCTTACATGAAAATGCTGGAGGTGACCCCACCTAAGCTTTGATTTGTGGATTTTGTCTTCCATTTGGTACACATCACCCCAGCCCCTTTGCTCACTAGCCCTGTCCATAACTCTGTCACAGGGGTGCTATTAACTCTCCCTCCCACATAGTTCCTAATTTAAGACCTTCTTACCTTCTCAGACCTGCTGACAAAGATGCCTTTGTCCCACTTAGTGAGGTGGAACCCATCTCTCCCAAGTAGCTGTTGATCCACAAACAGCACCCCATGATCCAAACCAAAACCCTGCTGCTGACACCAGCCCTGCAACTGGTTCTTGACACACAGTCCCCCCGTCTTCCCCTTACCAGCAAGACTTGGGTTCCCACACCTCTAACCATCTCTCTCTCATTCTCTCTGGTGGCTGCATAGCCAGCTGATTGCCCCCCATCACTCCTCCACTCGGTGACACAGCTCTTCAACAACAGCTTTTCTCCAGCCTCAGAGAGGCCACAGGCACTCCCTGCACCTGGGGACTTTCAGCATCAACCTCTACCTGACAGGAACAGCTGCTCCACCACCTGCTGGGCAGAGTGCCGTGTGGCACATCACCACCATAACTGAGAGTATTTGAGCTGATAGGAGCTCAGATGATGAGCTCTTCTTTGCATCTTTCTGAGCAAGCTCTTGGCTGAGCTCCAGACCTGGTTCTCATGTAAGTCTCTCCCTGGCACCTTCTGAAGGAAGTGAGGTGGTGGCTACAACAAAGTTTCAGGCAGCCTTGAGTCAAAGGCAGCTGACCAAGCCTACTGGAACTTCTTACAAAACAGGTCATCATTATGTTCCTGCAGAATAGTTTGATGCAATAAAATTTGTATTTTTGCTAGAAAATTCTTCTGCTAACACACAGCATCAGCCAAAGATGCTGTGAACCATTGGATAAAGCACACAACCTTGAGCACTGTCTTCTGGGATTTTTTAATCTGTATTGTTTCATATGCCTGGTAATACCCAATTTAGAGCTGTCAGGAACACAAGGAAGCCATTTAGGGAATAAAAGACAAATGTCTGGGTTACCCAAGAATTCAGGCAATGCCAAAACACCACAGATGCAAAGCAGCAAGGCCTCTGCTTTCTGAATGTTTCCTTAAGTCTTGCAAATATTCAAGTGTTTTTGTTTTCTGTTTACTCTGCCTGCACTGGGCAAACCTGTTGGAAAGGTTGCCTTGCATTCCCCTGAAGTTACAGTGACCTCCAAACATTTGTATCCCTTTTGGCAACTGGTGGACTCCCATCAGTCAGCTGATAAGACAATTTGCTCTAGACTTACTTATGGCACTTGTTAGTGATAAGGAATGGAATTACCTTCATTTCCCATGGGATCTTTCACCACTGAGATCCTGCTGGAGGCTGCTGATTCAGCTGTGTGACCTCCATCTGAAAACACACAGCTCTTGACCATCCCTCTCCAGTGGCAGCTGCCCCACAGCAGGAGGGGTTGGTGCGTGTCCCAGGCAGAGTGTTTCTGTTCATAATGAAAAAAAAGTAAGGGAGAGCTTTTTTAAGGGATATCACAGAGTCACAGAACCTTAGGGGTTGGAAGGGCCCTCAAAAGATCCCCCAGCCCAACCCCCCTGCCAGAGCAGGGTCACCCAGAGCACATCACACAGGAACGTGTCCAGGTGGGTTTGAATGTCTCCAGAGAAGGAGACTCCACAGCCTCTCTGGGCAGCCTGTTCCAGTGCTCTGTCACTTTCACAGGAAAGAAGTTCTTCCTGATATTCACATGGAACCTCCTATGCTCCAGTTTGCACCCATTGCCCCTTGTCCTATCACTGGTCATCACTGTACAAAGCCTGGCTCTGTCCTCCTGACACTCACCCTTTACATATTTGTAACCATGGATGAGGTCACCCCTCAGTCTCCTCTTCTCCAAGCTCAAGAGACCCAGCTCCCCCAGCCTTTCCTCATCAGGGAGATGTTCCAGTCCATCATCTTTGTGGCTCTGCGCTGGACTCCTTCAAGCAGTTCCCTGTCCTTCTTGAACTGAGGGGCCCAGAACTGCTTAGGTTTTTGCAGAGGTTTTCTGAAACCAGTATGCCATGGGGCTCTGTAATGTCAAAGCCAATATCCTTCTGTGCAGGACTGGTTCTTTGGAAAATACTAAGACAGCTTTCCTCTTGCTGTTTCTTCTTCATATAAAGGTCAACCTTCCACCCCTCCAGAAACTCTAGCTACACTGGCACAGCCCTGCCTGACAAGAATGCTGCAGGCTCAAGTGTTTACATGGATAAAAACTGATTTTGCAAAGATCAATAATGCCTTCTAAGGTTTCTCAGCCCTATCAATTGTCATGTCCTTGCCTGTGGACTTAACAGGCATTTCAGTCAACCTAGCGCAAACAAACTCTTTTTATACTCCAGAGCAGGCTCAGGTAGATGCTAATTTGTACATTACCCAATCTCCCCGCCCCCCACAACTTTATTTTCAAAGCTGAAGACCACCCAGTATTCCCACTTCAAATGAAGCCAAACTTTATCTTGCCCTTTTTCTTCTTGAAGCAGTTAAGTACTCTTTTCTTTTTTCAACAGTGACTTGTGTAACATACTGTCTCTTTAGGTGAAGAGGGCAAGGGGATCTGGTTGCTTTGTGGTTTGTTTTTTTCTCATTGCTAGAAATATCTGAAGTTCAATCCAGAAACTGTCACTTCTAGAAGGACTGCTTACTAATCTATGATAATGAAGAGCTGTATCATTGTCTCTTTAACCAGACTTGTCCAGAAAGACTGGGAAATCAATCAAAAGTCATGTGAACTGGAGGACTGGAATTATAGAGAAGAGATTAAATAAAGTGTAAATTTGTCCTCACTAATATATGTTTGTGGGCTGGAAAAAAAAAAGGGGGGGGACACTCCATATACTGCTTGATTACAGGAAGATCATGAGATATCAACAGAATGAGACTATGAAAGCAGTTATGAAAATCCTAGAATGGACAAAGGAATGTATTTCCAGCAAGCAGTAAAATATAAATGAATTTGCACTAGTTCTTCCTTTCCAATACTGTGTATATGAATCTAATCCCAGTGTTTGAAGAGGATTAATTATAAATCGAACAGATGCAGAACAAATAAAATTACAATGATCCAGGAATGAGATAATATGAAAATAAACTAAAAAAAAAAAAGTTTACTTTATTTGGCCTAATAAAATGAAGTCAAAAATGGGTATGATTGCTTCTTTATTTTCCCAGGAGACAAAATACAAAGGAGGAGGATCTTCTAAGCCAAAAGACAATATTGTCAGAAGAACATATGGTCTGTTTATTTATACTTCTCAAGGAAGGATGTGGGCAGGAAATTTGGGAGAAGTTTCTAATGATCAGAGCTGTGAAGTTCTGAAACAGCCTTACAGTGGCAGAGGAGCTATTTTTGATACAGAGTTTGACCAGTTCTTAAATTGCAGCATTGATGAGACCACTTGCAATACTGGAAGCAGAAAGGTGGGGTTTAAAGAAGTCACCGATACCTTGTGTTCATGCTCAGACTCCCGGTCCTCAACAGTTCACTCTAGTTTTAAAAAGAGGAGGAGACAGGGGACAAGGACAGGCAAGAAGAGAGGGGGAGATACAATAGTGAATGCTCTGAGTACCACCAATGTTTTTCAGTGGCAGATCCTTGTGTAAATAACTTTTCTCACTAAGGTAAAATGAGTCAGAAAGCATAGAACAACTTTTTTTTATTATTGTTAAGAATATGGGCCAGGTGTATATTTTCATAAGACTGTAGCTGAGAAAAATTCAGGCTGGTAAAGAGCAAATCAACGAATCTCAAGTGAACACTCGATAATGGAGGAATTTAAGACAACCTGCAATGACAAATCTCAAGCACATTCTGATGTGCTTTTTCTGTACATTACTAAGACTGTAAACATCACTCTGCTACCTAGCAGAGGACAGAAAATGGCAAAAATAGCAGACAGCCTTCAGTGAGGCTCAGTCCAGTTGATGTCATCTGTCTCTTTCTGCTTGGTCTCTCAGCTGCTTCCATCTGCTTCTTTTTATCTCTTACATATATTTTCTTGATGGGGTTGACTCTTTGGAGTTTTCTTCTTTTAGTCTTCCCTTGCTGTAAAGTAATTTGGAAAAGGGAAAGATGTCAAAACTGATATGGAGAAAAAGGATGACAAGATGAGAGCAGATGATTGTAGGCACAGAGTCTGTGTGGACTGGGTGTGTTTGAGAAATTACTGTGAACAATATAACTGGTAACTACGAAAGAGCAGAGCTGGGTAACACTAGCACAGCTTTTTCCTCATTATATTTATCAGGAAAGTGAACTGAATTTTTCCTGTTGCTACCAAGCTTCTTGAGGTGACACAATCACTGGAGCTAAACAAAGGTAAGCCTGGTTCTTTGCCAGAACTGCTGCATTTTGACTAAAGACACAGGAGGAAGCAAGTGAAGTCTTTATTCAATCTACAGCATAGATTCCCATGGTTCTGCCTGAAGTGCAAGTGTGTCTGATGTGTGTGACATTCAGTTAGCATTCCACACAGTACAGCATTTTGAACATGAAAAGCAAGAAATTTTGTGCAGCACCACCAGTCTCAGTTGACATACTCCATGTACAGATTGTGTACACATGTAGTAGTGCCCACAGACAAACAGATCCCAGGTCAGCATAGTGTAGCTGTGCTGGTGTTTCCCAGCTCTGCTCTTCAGGAGCCACCAGCTGTACAAACAATGAGGGTTTGGCTTCTATGACCATAGGACCCTCTCTGAAGACCAACAATAACTTGGAAGGGACAAGATCCATGTGACCAAGTGGGGGAAAAGTGTCTTTGCCAACAGACTGTCCAGCGTGGTAAGAGTTTTAAAGTAAGAAAGATGAAGGAAGGGAAGAGTGACCAACAACCAAGTGAAGAAGTGGTGGATGGATTAGCAAGCACAGAGTCTTGGATGATGTGAACAGAAGGGACCTTGTAACCAAAAAAAAACAGAAGCAAAGTGTGATCACCTCAAGCATATGCACATAAATAAGGGAGTGTCTAGAACAGCATTATGTGGAAAGCTCTCATGACTTTTCTGAGAAACCACCATGCCAGGATGCCTCTCTGATGTGTCAGAACACCAATGCACACACCACAGGGTACAGCAGAACTGTTGAAGAACAGTCTGGGATGACCCTGCTGCTGAGTTGTGAGGTTTTGACCAGGCCCCCTTGCTTTCTAAACTCCTTCTGACAGAGGAATAAGGTGCCACTGGATCTGATCATAAAGAAGGGTTTGGACCCCAACTTCTGTCACAGAGTCTGTTTATTGCAGTTTGATCTGAGTGCCTCTAAAGAGAGACCCTGCTCCTATTTTATCTATGCCTTTTAAGGCCTCACAATCTGACCATGTGCTTGTACACATGATGTGCATGCAATTGTTCATCCAATTATCTTCTGCAATGATTACATCTTCCCTTTCTGATTGGTTCTATCATCCTTTTTCCAGGGGTCCCCATTCACCATCAGCCTTGTCAGGACAATTCCCCTTCATTCTCCTCCAGTTACTTCTTGAGAGGATAATCCTCCAATAGTCCAATTTCCCCAACTTAAGTTTTGGTTAATCCATTTTACTATTTTATAGTAACATTTTGAATAATTATCTCATTGTGTTTGTCTTGCTTCAATATCAGTCCCAGTGATAGAGTAAAATAATTAAATTCACTCACAGGAGTTCAGATAAAGTTTAGTTAGAATTGTGGCCTAAGGCTCCAGCTACTCATGAAGTAAAGTCACTTATGTCAAGCAGTTTTCAGTTTGCTCAAATCTTAAACATTTACACAATTAATATTACTTTAAGCCATCTATTAATCCAAATATTCCTATAGTCAATCCATTTCTGCTTTTAACAAGGAGGAATTAGAAGTCTCTGTACAGTTACTGGGCTACAGTTCCATTTTACCATCCTGATTGATTGCTCCTGGAGGGACAACAGAGCAGGAATGAAACAATGAAAATTTCCTAACATAGGTGATTGAGGAGGAAACAAGTAGAGCCACTCCACTAGACCATATGTACAAAAGAGGAAGCACTGGTCAGGTATGTGGAGGTCAGGAGCAGCCTTGGCTGCTGTGATCAAGATAAAGTAGAGTGCAGGATTCTGAGAAGAGGGAGGAGGGCAAAAAGCAGAAGAACAACTCTGGAGTTTCAGAGAGCAGACTTGGGACTCTTCAGGTATCTACTTGAAAGAATCCCCTGGGATGCAGCTTTGGAGGTCCAAGAGACCTTGTTGATGTTCAGGGTCAACTACTCCATGCTCAGGAATGGTCCATCTTAGCAAGCAGAAAATCAAGCAAAGACAGCAAAATCCAGCTGGAAGCTAATTGCTACTGGTTTATCTCAGGGGTCAATACTGGGTCCAATACTATGTAACATCTCCAGTAATGACCTTGGTGATGAGAAAGAACACATCCTTACCAACCTTGCAGATAATACAGAACTTAGAGGAGAGGATATCAGATGCCTGTGCTGCCATTCAGAGGGATACAGACAGACTGAAAAATGGGAAATAAAAAGCTCTCCTTCTGGGAAGGATAACTCCATGCACCAACACACAGTGTGTGGACTAGCTGGAAAGCAGATTTGAAGGGGGCATTCTGGGTTTCATGGTAGCCAGCTGATTGACCATGAACCAGTGATGTGCCCTTGAAGTAGAGAAAGCTAACAGCATCCTGGACTACATTAGGAATACTGTTGCCAACAGTTTGAGGTTGGTCATCCTTCCTCTCTGCTCACAACTGGTGTAGTGATCCTGACCAGGAGGGCCCTGTACATGGAAGAGTTACTGATCCACATATTGGTTAAACTGAACAGTTGCAGGTCTGTGCTGTACTGCACGGGCAGTGTGGCCTTCAGGCCATGTCATGCTGCACAAACCCCTTGGCCACAGGATGAGCTCAGACAGTTTATGGCAACAGAGGAGCCTGCAGGCAGCTCCCACTTGGCACTAGCAATTAACCATCTGTCTAGCCTTGCCTTTATCTAAAGGTGTAACAAGAAGTTATTGTGCAAACATCCCTTTTGTTTGATAGTAGAAATGCTGAATAGACTTGTCCTCTTTTAAGTCCTGTACTATCTCAAATGACTAAAATGGGTTAACTCTACCTAGGGCTGGAGTCTGCATGGCATGCTGATTGGAATCTCATTTAATGCTGTGAAACTTACTGTAGGTACCTAAGGTTACCTGTACTTATTTTAAAACATTATCTCCAATATATGGTGTTTTAAATTATACTTTATGGAGTCTGAGTGCCTTTCTTACTGCCATCACAGCACCTCCTGTTGCAGAAGAGGTGTCTTAACCTCCTGGTGAAGACGTACATGCAGTGCTGTTATCTGGGCTCCCCAGTACAAGAGAGGAAGAGAGTTACTGCAGGGCCCAAAAGATTGTTAAGGAACAGCCCAGCCTGGAGAAGTCAAGACTCAGACTGTGGTGTCTCATCAGTGTATACAAATATCTGATGGGGGGGTGTAAAGAAGAGGGAGCCAGACTCTTTCTAGTAATGGCATGTGACTGCACAAGAGGAAATGGGATCAAATTGAAATACAATTCTATCTGAAGGTGAGAAAAACCATCTTTACTATGAAGGTGGACAAACAGTGGAACAGGTTGCCTGGAGAATTTGTGGAGTAGTCATCCTTGGAAATACTGAAAATCAAACTGGACAGGGTTCTGGGCAACACACTCCAGTTGAAGCTGCTCTGAGAAGGAGAATTGGACCAGACAATCTCTGAAGGTCACTTTCAATCTCAACCATTCTGTGATTCTGTGAACTCCTTGCTGGTGATGTGGCAGCACAAGGCAGTGCAAGATAGAAAAAGGTAAGTTTCTATCAAGGCTACAGAGGTTCTGGTAAGATACAGAGCTGGTCTCAGCAACACTGTCCTGTGAAATGTTGGCCAGTTTATTGGGGCCACTATGAGGATACAACCCAGAGAAGATGGAAAGGCCAAGCAGTCTCAACAGTCAGGGAACTGCAGTTGGAACAGCCAGGGAACTGAGGCCTTTACAAAGGTTTTGGGAGTACAGCCACAGAACAGTGCAGGAACAGGCCACAGTCCGTGGCATGATGAGAGCAACATCAAAGAACGTACAGAATTCAAGAACAACAAAAGTAAGAGTGTGGCTTTCTGTATGAGCAGGCATCCTAGAGTAGCACGAAAGATAATTTATGTCAGTTTGTCTGGGTAGACAAGTCAAAGACTGAGGGATTAAAGGAGCAGTTACTGAAATAAATTGATAAAACAATTATTTACAAGCAGGTATTTAAAGCTCTGGAAAGATTTAAGAATTAAGAAAGGATTTAAGGCTTTACTTTTAATGAAAGTGGGTAAATCTAATTAAAACTAGCAGCATTGCTGTAGAACAAGGAAAATAGTAAACACTGTACTTAACCTCCTGGCAAGGTGAAACATGACCTGGATTCCAGTAATTAAGAGTTGAATTTTAACTGGCAATTACAGTGTTTTATCTTGGTTTCCTGGAACACTTTTAGCAGGCCTGACTAAACAGCCCTTATTTCTTCAACTGACTGAACTGAATGGTTTAACTGCATCAGGAATAACTGAATGAGTCATGAGAGGAACTGCCCAAAGGTCGAACAAACCAGCAAGTTTTACAAACTGAAGGTGTGTAAAGTCACAGAAATACCTCCCACTTCTTCCTCTCCAGAGCTACACCCATACTTCATACACAGTGGAGAGGTGTCACTGCCTCTTTCCCAGCCCAGGAAACACACAATCAATCAGCATCTTTTGTCACCTGCAGACTAGCCATGGTTGGCATACTGATAGCAAATGAAGGGTTGTAGCATCACATCACTGCCAGAGATGCCCTGAGATTTTTGCGTTGGTCAAAGCCCTGGCTGCAGCTCTCACCCCATTCAGTGTGACAAAGCAGCCCCTTTCCTTTCTTTTTCAGCTTTTTTCAGTGATGCCCAGTGATAGGACAAGGGGCAATGGGTGCAAACTGGAGCATAGGAGGTTCCATGTGAGTATGAGGAAGAACTTCTTTCCTGTGAGAGTGACAGAGCCCTGGGACAGGCTGCCCAGAGAGGCTGTGGAGTCTCCTTCTCTGGAGACATTCAAACCCACCTGGACACGTTCCTGTGTGATGTGCTCTGGGTGACCCTCATCTGGCAGGGGGGTTGGACTGGGTGATATTTCCAGGTCCCTTCCAACCCCTGGGATTCTGTGATGTTAGTCAGAGGCCATGGCTACCTCAGTGTCACCGTTTGACTCAGATCTGACAAAAACGCTCTTGATCCCCTCCCCCTCCCACCCAGGTAAGGAAGGAGAGAGAGAAAAAGAGAGAGACTTGGCTGGATTGAAAAGTAAACTACACAGCTTTAATTAAACACTAATGATAAAAGAAAATATATACAATTATATACAAATGTGTTCAGATATCTGCAAATGCCTCTGCCCTCCCCCCACTCCCAGCAACTCCCACAGCATCTCCTGAGCTGTGAAGAGTCCTGAAAAACCCTGGTGCTGCTGGAGAGAGCACAGAGTGATGAGGGTCAGGAGAGCTCCAGCTGGGGGTCGATGGTGATGGATGGATGGATTCCTCCCTGGGTGCCAGCCATGAATGGAAGAGAAGGGAAGGAGAAGCAGGAAGGAAGTTGTCTTCTGTGATCTCTGACCTTCCTCTGAGCTTACGTAGCTCTATGGAATGGAACATCTCTGGCCAGTTTTGCTGTCTGTCTAACTCAGCCTCCTCTGGGGGTTCACAGATCTCCCCATAGTGTCTGAGCCGGCAGAGTGAAGGTGCGGCCTTGAAGACCCAGCAGTTGCAAAAAATTCCAGTGTCTTATCAGCTCTAGCTAGAACAGTGTGTTGCTAGTTAAAAGAAAACTCACTGAAGGAAAAAAAAAAAAAAAAAACAGCAAATGGAAAATTGGCTTAATCCTGGCTCAAACCAGGACATACAGTTACCCCCAGCCTTGGTAAAATGAACAAAGAGGGGTGGACCATAGCTGTACCCAGTTAGTATGATGTCATATTTGTAATTGATGAGGAGAATCATTTCAATGAGAACTAAGCCTCCTGCCAACTCCCTGTCAAGAGAGGAGACAAGATAGCATGAAGATAGTGGGGAAGATGTGGGACCATCTCAGGCTCCACTGATAGATCCATAGTCAGGACACTCAAAGCAGAGTGATAAGGAGGAGCAAAGGGGGGTGGGGGGTGAGGAGGGGCTGGGACAAAGCACAAAATGCACAGAGGTTGGGGAAGGAAACAGTGGGCAGAAATGACTGACTTAGAGAAAGGGAAAGTTGGAGAATAAACAGAGAAGCAGCAGAATGGTAGAGCAAGTAAAAGGGACAGTAGGGAAGAGAGGAGAGAGCAGGAGAGCAAAGCAGAAATGAGGAAGGGCAATTTAGCTGTTGTCACAAGCGAATCCATCCTTTCCAGCATTTCACATGATTTCTTTGCATGAATAGAATTTGTAATTTTATTGCAAGGTCTGGTGTTAACCACATTACTGGGAAGAACAACAACTATTTCATTATTCCTAATAAAATCAAGAGAGCTGGTCCAACATGCATTGACTTCCCTAATAGTCTGCCCCCTCTGTCTGGGGTGGACTGAATTGAAAAATCTGTTTACAATTTATTGATTTTTTTTCAATTAAAACCACATTGCTGAAATACAAATATAAGTTTGAAAAGAGCAGTCTAAAAATAGAAGGGCTGGACAAAAAAATTGCATGGAAATTAAATAAATATTTTGCAACAAAAGAAACAAAATACATCAAAGATATAGCTGCTTTTTTTTTTTTTTTTTTTTTTTTATAAATTTATTTAGGAAACAACATCTACATGCTGTATCATTCTTTCCAGGTTCTTCTGGACCCACAGGCAGTTCCAGCACAGTCTTATACATGTTAAAAGGTTTCAATGCTCATTAAGTTAATGCATCCATCCTGAAAATAATCAGGAAGAAAAGGTCTTTCTCAAGGGACTCATTGAGAAAACCAATTTTAAAATCTGTGAACACTAAAAAAGGACAGTTCCTGTTTCTTTCCTTCAGTTTATGCCTCTAAACACAATGGTTACTGTTGAGAAATGTATTTACATTTTCCTGAGCCAGAGTCACGATAACTATAATAACATTAGAGGCGAATGTCAAAATGCATGAAAGAGCACCTCAATATGTTATTTTACACACAAAAGTCCAAATTGAAAGAAACAAGATAATTGACAAATCATCAAATCATTTTGTGGAATCAATTTTGAAGGTTAATACCCCCTTCATTGATGTATCATTTAATTGTCCTATTCCTTAACAAACTATGTAGAGTATGTGCAAAATACTCCTGCTTTGGGATATATTCTTGCAATATCTTACAATAACTGTGTGTTTACACCACAGTGTCATTCATGCTTATGCTTAATCTATAGCTGCAGCAAGTCAAAAGGATTTTCCTTCACAAAATATGATCAGTAGATGATACAAAAAATGTTGTAGTCTGACATAATCTCAGTTACAGTGAATGAGCATGTCAGAAGTGTCATTACTTTGTTGCCTAAGTAGCCAGAAAAAAACACACACTTCATATGTCATTGGAATTTCATGCTGTCCCATCCTAGTATACTAAAAATTGTCAGTTTTCAATCTAAATAAAACTCATCACATTTCTATGTAGCTACATTTTTCTACATATATTTTCCCATTTAAATACATATTTCACATTTTTTATATATTTTTCCCATTTTTATATAATAGCAACAGAACTCTCAAGCTCCCATCATCTTCAGCAGCTAGAAACAGCTCTTTGCCTTCTCACAGAATGATTTAATTTTCAACACATCTAAGAGTTCTAGGAATAATGACCTGGAAAAGAATATGGAGCAAAGAACTAAAGGATTAAGATATAGGTAAGCAGTCCACTTGATAAAATTAATCTTAAAGGTATTTCTCAAGATACTGGTTGCTGAAGCTAGTAGCTTCAACATAACAATTAGCTCAGTGCTGACATGGAAGCTGGTGTGCCCAATGTTTTAAAAACCCTCATTAGGAACAGATTTTTGTTAAAAACTCAAATAGTTTTGTCTTATACAAACTTATATTTTTGTCTGTATAGTAGGATAGGTTATGAAATCATACACAGAACTGAACCAACTAGTCATCTTATCTCAGAACATATTATAGTTTGTTAGATGAATCTTACTCAAGGGAGCAGAGCTGGAATACCAGCAAGAGTTCAAGGGGGATGAATGATTAGAAACACCTAGGAAAAAAAAAAGGTGTCAGAGAAATTGTAGACTGTCATTTATTGTACCACACTCAACAAACTTCAGTTATATTCACCAAGGTAATATTCTGCTTTGCACTAGCAATGGTTGGAAATCGTTGCCAAAGGAGTTAATTTTGTGGTATTTGTTTTTTAAAAATCCCCTTCTCATCTGAAATGATGTTGAAATAAGAAAACTCCTTGCAGTCAGCCTTTTTTTGTCTCCTTTTTCTGGGAGAAAAAGAGAATTCTAATAAATTAAAAGAGTGAGATTCAACAGATTGGAGCAAAATGGTTTAGTTTTATTTTGAAGTAAATTTTTAGTAGCTCTATTTTGGTTTCTGCTAAATTTAGAGTGAAGTATTTTTAACTAACAACAATCTTTCTAAATTTTTTTTTTTTTCACAGAAAATCTTTAGATTTCAAGCTTACAATTATTCTTTGTGTGATTTTTACCTTGGAAGTCTCCCCTAAAATTTCCTGAAGTCAGGAATAACCGTTTTCTGCCCATCATCAGTTGTGTCCAAGGCAGCTGTAATTAATTAGAAGCAGACTAAATATTTCACTCCTCCAGTTTGTCCATTACATCTATCTGACAGCATTTCTTGTTCTCTCTGTTGTTGGATTTTATTTTCTATTTTTATCCCTCAAGATAGTAGTTTTGAAAAAATGGATGTTACACAGGATTTAATTAAAAAGCATACAAAGAGAGGGGACCTTCAACTGAAAGTAGCTCTTCATCAAGTCATAAAGTCCCACAATTAAAGCAAGGATATTTACACTGTCAGTAAGCAATTCTTTTACACGTTTTGTTTTCTCAAAGAGGAAAAGAAAAACCACAAAATAACCCATGAGGAATGGATACCATTCCCTGCTTTCATAAGCACAGATAAAGATTTCTGATAAATTGTTCACTGTTGTTTTCTTTTGGAGGCAGGGATGGAAGGTGTTTGAATTAGGGAGCAGAGGGTTTTGTGCTGGGCTGTCCCAAATCAGCACCCTTAAAACAAAGGTAAACGCATGAAACAAACGCCTACAACAGCATGAGATTCCCACCTTACAGAATTTCCTTTAGATGTGTTTCTGCTACAGCTGTCCTCTCTTTGTGCTTTAAATTTATTCTTTCCAAATACAAAGTCTGTCACGTTATTTTAAGAATGAGCTCTGCTCTGCATAGGATCCCTCAACCCCATTGCTGGGATGACATGGCATAAGAAGAAGTCCATAACAAGAGGTTTCCTTCCTGGGTATCTTTTTCCTCCCCATGCATGGAGAGAACAAATTGTACTGGTCTGAAAGCAATGTATAGCACTTTCTTGGTAGCCTGGCCTTCTTCTGTGCTAGAGCCAACTCCCTGTGGGACCAGCAGAGCAAACACATGGCCAGGGCAGAGCATGATCTGCCTGCCACATTCAATAACTGCTGTCCATTTAGGCAAGCAGCACCAGAAGCAACCAAGTCCTGGTGTACCCTGCCTGAGCTGAAGTGTTATTGCACAATCCAGGGTCAGCATCAGTTGAACAGGTTCAACTAACAGATTCTACCTTTTCTATGGCAGCCCTTTTGTATTTCTGCTTTCAGCTCCACCTTGCCTCATTTTGTGCTTAGTAAAGTCTCATAACACAAGACTGTGACCAGATAGGGTTGTTCTGCACCCCCAGTTGCACCCACTGCTGAGTTTCATTGTAGAAGGGCTTTGTCACAGACCCTTCTCTATCAGCTATTTTCCTTCCCCTTCCATTCCCTTGAGTTTTGCCCGTTCCTCCAGTGAGACTTAGGTAAAGTTGTTGATCATCCTCTCCTGACATACACTGAGCAGCAGCACAGCTAAAAACATACTCTTTTAGAAAGTGACATTTCTCAGAGAAACGTGCAGTGCTTCTATTTGCAGTATCACAGGAGGGGCTGCACAAACGCAACCTGCCACGTTTGCACCAGCAAGATGCTGTGGCAGATTCTTCCCTTACAGTGAGAAATACTGGCTTGTGTTTCTGACATGTTAAAAACTCTGGACAATGTGAAAAAGTCCTTGAAATACTGCCCATTACAGCATCATGCTTTGGGAAACACCCCATCTGTGGAGGTTTCAAGCAGGCAGCCACTATTTGGGAAGGAAGCAGAAGAATAATGGGAGAAAGAGAATTTTTAAGTTCTACTTGTTTCAAAGAGAAGGATAGAAGGATTTCTCTAAGGAGGAACAAATTGCTAAAGAATCAAAGGTAGATGTTGGGTTGTGCCCTACATCTCAAGCACTGTAAGCTGCCCTGGTTGCAGTAATAAGTAAAATAGTGGTGGAACTGGTAGGACACTGTCTGCTAAAGACTGGGATGCTGGAGACAGAGGAAGACAAAGGTAAGCTATGAATGTGGACTGGCTTCTTTTCTTTCATGGGTTACATGCGCTGCTGGGTAGTCAAAGAGACACCTGAAGCCACTACTTTGCCCCTTCACAATACCTCTCTCTTCAAGAAATGTGAATCTTGACTCTCGTCTCACCTTATGCATCCTTTTGGTAATGTACTGAGAGCTCTTGGGACTTGCAGAATGCTACAAGGCTGTAGGGTGGAAAGCACAGCAAACTAAGAAGGTTCTTCAAGTCCACCCTACCAGAAAAAGGTGTTCAAATTGCAGAATAATTTCAATTCAGTATCTTCCTTATCACCAAGGGGGAAGGAAGGAACTTGCACTTCAGTTACCTCCCAGTTCCCTTGGGTGTTTGCAGTCCTTCATGACAGCAGATAAAATTAATAATTTTATCATTCCATTGCAACACACTCATCTGATCATAATAGCTTGAGTTAGTCACAGCAGAGCTGGACCAAGCCAGGTCTCCTTCAGAAAATCTGCCAATTTGCAGTCTCTGAATCATGGCTGCAAACTACTGTACTGCTTATCCAAAAAAAATGCTGCTCTGCTTTTTTATCTAGGTGGATTGCTATTCAGAGCAAATAGCTTCATTTGATGACTCATTTTTCTCTAGATAATATATTTTCATATTTATCACAAGATAACCAACTTCATTACTGTACATGAACATAAACTGACTTCGTTTTCAAGCATTAAGGAACTGTCAAATTGCAAATCTAATAGTTTATCTTTTGCCTACATGACAAGACAAATAGTGGAGATGAACATTTATTTTGCCCTTACTTCCTTAAACTTTCAGCTGTAGCTGCCAGCATAAGGCAAATTAACTAGGACAACTCTTATTTCCTTGTTCTGGAGAGCCTTACTGTCTTCTGCACTCACTTGATAGGCTTTCAAAACTATCCAACAAGCAGCAATGAAAGCAATTTTAACATTTTAGGAACCAATACTTCCATTCTAACACCTATGATTGTTTTAGAAGAATGCTGTTAAATCAAGGCTGTTACATGTTCACCTGCACACACAAGAAGGACACATCACATGCAGTTTCAAGGCATATTTAAGGTACATACTTTGAAGTGATGAATACTGTAACAGAGCAAGTAATGGCATATTTGTCCAAGTGCAATAGGAGACGACTCATCTCTAAAGGGCAGAGATATAAGCTGTCTCAGTGAAGTGCAAGATCTGGCAGCCAGGCAGCTACCCCAGACCTCACATACTGAAATTTCAGCTTATCCCACAGCAATGAAGTGTGTGTGCCACCATCAGCTTGTTCTTAGGGCTTTTTCCTTGCAAGCCAAAAGGCATGCCTTTAATTGGGGGTGTTAACCACAAACGTTTAACAAACAGAAATTACTTGAGGTTTATTTTTTTCTGCAGTTTCTTCTAAAAGGAACTCACACTTTCAGGTGTCCTATTTGGATGTGGCTGTAAATGTAGAGCTCTAATACTGCCTCTCCTTTCTATGAAATATGGTAAATTGACAATACCTTTGCAAAATTGACTGGGTAAGACAAGTATTTCCCTTTTACCCAACTACTATTCCCCACAAAGCAGTAGTTTCAGGATATATGCCATGATACCACACAGTTCCATGGTTTGAATACTGACACATGCATACATACTGACACATTTACAGTGAGAATTTCTGCTCAATACCCTGCACAGAACTGACCTACATCTTTGAGGGGGTTCAAGTAAACTTGTTTTTGCTTCAAAGCTACTGCTGTTACCATTGTTGCTTTGGGTACTTAGCAACAGATGGCACATTTCTGGGGGCAACCACACACTCTGTAAGGTACCATTTTGCCTTGTCTGCAAGGGGACCTTGGGAGAACTAGGGACTGCAAATCAATTCACAGTGAACAGATGGAAAAACATGCTCTGAAGTAACAGAAACCAGCAGAAGCAGCCTGAAATCTAATCTCAGATTACAAACCTGCCTGATAAATTTCCAGGCATGAAGAACTGGACGTGACTCTTATCTACCTTGTGTGATTGATGGAGTCTCTGTCTCATTTACTGTCTTCAGGCTTGGGATGTTTGCTCAGGGTTTCTGGGTGACTGACCAGGAGCATCTTTACCCCTTGGTGCTCTCAGTGCTGGCAATTAATTGTCAAACCGGCTGATGTCCTCACTTCACCCGGATCTCCCAGCAGAAAGGAAAACTCAGGCTCCCAGTCTGGTGAAGATTTTAAAAAACATGCACTCATAGGTTATGGGGGGGGGGGGGGGAAACTAAAAACATGCTGTGTTAGAGGATGTGTGCAGGAAAACTGGCATATAGAAGTTTGAACAGGGGAAATGAAGCCCAGGAATATAAATTCAAGCCACAGAACAAAGTTAGCTCTTTATGTCTTGTGTGGGAATAGGAAAACTGTGCTATGACAGGGACATGCATACTGATGAAACCTGTAGTAAATCATCTTTCTTAAGATTGTTGTTTTTCTGCCAAACTTTTCTCTATCTATTAATCTACTCCTGCTTTTTTACATAGGACAGGTAAAATATAAATAATAATTCACCCACTGATCCTGACTGGGTTGCTCTCAATGCAAGCAAAGGGCTATACCCCACTGATAACACATACCCTTAGTATTTCAAAAGGGCTAATTTCACAAGGGGGATGGGGAATGAGGAGGTAAATTTATATGGGAAAACTCAGGCAAAAAAAAAAATAATAAAGAAAAATTAAGCAATGGGGTTTTTTATTATCTCCCACACATGGTTTGGTCAGAAGTAAGCAAATCCCCTGGTGACAGACTATTCTGTAGTTCTCTGATTTAGTTTACAGAGACTGATAGCTAATACTCCCTTAAACATTTCCTGTTGCCAGACTGGCTCTTCTTTCCATTCCAGCAGACATTAAATTAAAAAAACCTTTTTTCCCCTCTTCTAAGTCTTCCTCCCAAGGTGGATTCCTGCT
>NW_009952157.1:367066-383501 GCF_000747805.2 Chaetura pelagica | reverse complement strand
TCCTGCTGCACCTGCAGTAAAAGCCAAGCTTACTTGATCACAAAACCCAGGAGGTTTATCAGAAGCTTTACCCTTCTGCAGCAGGCAGTGTGCACAGTAGTACATGCCTTGGTCATTTTGTTTCTATTTTCCCTGAATTAAGCTGTCCCACTCCTTTGCAGCTGCACACCTTTTAATAAATGCTGCCTATTCTGTCGTCATTTGTTACCTGTTTTCTGCACAGAGCACTGCAGTACTCTTGTGGCATTTTGCAGAAGCTGAGGTGATTTTCTGCATTTCTGAAAGTTTGGCTCATGACTGGTTTTCAGGCCGAGAAGAGATTCCACTCTGTGCTGAACGCAAGTCACAGTTGCCTTCTGGTGATAGACCACGTCTGTAGAGTCCTACCTCTACTGCAGACTTGCTGAGAAATCATGCATCAGTTGCTTCAGCATGCTGTGAATGTCCAAGTTCAAAAGTATCACCAGTGAGAGGAATGTATTTCTCCTATAGCATAAAAAACATTGAATTGTTATTTATGTCTCACCAAGCATCAGAAAGCACTAGTCTGGAAAGTGAGTTTTCTCTTACGGCCAGTGTCTTGCTTGATTATGAAATTAGCTAGAAAGTAACATTTGTGGAGAGATTTCAGGAAATTAAAACAATCTGTACTTGAGATAAATACAAAACTTGGAAGCATTTTTGAAAACAACTTGAAGCATCTTGCTTCAGTGTTGACTCCTGCAAATAACCAGAGGCAATACATTAGAACCAGAAAATCTAGACTTCCTGGAATATATTGATGTTTTCCCAAACTCTAAGTTCAAAACAAAATTGTCTAAATGTCCACTGCATTTTGAGTCAATGCGAAAATGATTGCCTGAATACTTTTTATTCATCATCACTAGTAGGCCAATTATTTTAATTGTACTGGCAAAATTCCCAACATTACCATATCACAGAATCATGGAACTGTCAAGAGTTGGAAGGGGCCTCTAGAGATCATCCAGTCTAACACCCCTGCTAAATCTGGATGCCCTAGAGCACATTACCCAGGGCTGCATCCAGGCAGGTCTTGAATATCTCCAGAGAAGGGGCCTTCACACCCTCCCTGGGCAGCCTGTTCCACTGCTCTGTCACCCTCGCAAGAAAGAAGTTTTTCCTCATCTTTAAATGGAACTTCCTGTGGTCCATCTGGTGCCCTTTGCCTTGTCCTGTCCCTGGGAACTACTGAAGAGTCTGGCTCCATCCTCCTTGCACCCACCCTGTATATACTTAGAGGCATTAATAAGGTCTTCTCTCAGCCTTTTCTTCCCCAGGCTAAAGAGTCCCAGCTCTCTCAGCCTTCCCAGGTAAGAGAGATGCTCCAATCCCCCAGTCACCTTTGTTCCTCTCTACTAGACTCTCTCTAGTAGTTTCCTGTCTCTCTTGAACTGTGGAGCCCAGAGCTGGATGCAGTATTCCAGAGGTGGCCTCACCAGGGCAGAGTAGAGGGGGAGAATGACCTCTCTCTACCCACTGGCCACACTCTTCCTCATGCACCTCAGGATTCCATTGGCCTTCTTGGTGGCCAGGGCACATTGTCTTTGTGCTTGCCAAAGTACTAATCCTTTGAATTTGGTTAAACACACTGCTGAAGATGCAGAAAACCAGCAGAGCATACACTCCTCTTTCTTTGGTATTTTTGGCTTCGACCTGGGACATAGGGATAAAAGTTGATTTCAGAAGTTGAAATTCAATTTATTTTAAATGTGGCATTTTTCAGGATCAGTTTTCATAACAGAAAAATACAGAACCTAAGGGCCAAAAACTGTCCTATAAGAAGAGCTTGCTCAACCCCACGTCTGGATTTGAGGGCCACCAGAATCAAGTTTACAGAGAAATTAGAAGTGGGAAAAAAAGGGAAGGGAAGGAAAAAGGAAAGGGAAGGAAAGAGGAGAGGGAAGGGAAGGGAAGGGAAGGGAAGGGAAGGGAAGGGAAGGGAAGGAAAGGAAAGGAAAGGAAAGGAAAGGAAAGAGGAAAGGAAAGGAAAGGAAAGGAAAGGAAAGGAAAGGAAAGGAAAGGAAAGGAAAGGAAAGGAAAGGAAAGGAAAGGAAAGGAAAGGAAAGGAAAGGAAAGGAAAGGAAAGGAAAGGAAAGGAAAGGAAAGGAAAGGAAAGGAAAGGAAAGGAAAGGAAAGGAAAGGAAAGGAAAGGAAAGGAAAGGAAAGGAAAGGAAAGGAAAGGAAAGGAAAGGAAAGGAAAGGAAAGGAAAACCCCAACAAATCATATTGGGTGACATTCAAAAAAATAAACAAACGTTGAATACACTTCCTATTCAGATAAAATGCTTGGCACACTTTTGGTAACAAAATCACTTCAAGCTGTAACTCTGTACAGTTTAAATGAGTTTATTTTACAGGAGTTCCCTTTAACAAATAAGCATAGGTCATATGAGAGGTCACTTGTAGAAGCAGGACAGCCAGTTCTGCCAAACCCTATTTCTACAAGAGCTCATACCATGTCTAACTGGAAGTTGCCTTCCAGTAGCAACTCATGCCACATTGTACTCAGTTTCTTCCATAGATACATGCTGGTACCTCAGCCTTGTGTTAGTTTGTAGAAAACACTGAGCTGAACCCTCGTGTTTCCAAGGGGACTTCAGCCACGCCTTGAGCTGGCTAGCACAAGACAATGTCACATAGGTAAACATAAAAAAGCCTTAGTGTGTCACACTGCTCAATCTAATAAACTTCACTGAGAAACTGAATTGTCTGGGCCAATTACAGGGGCAGAAGGACAAGAATGCTGTTGTGTTTAATTTCATCCACTAGCATCAGCATGTCTTGACAAGAAATTTTGATTTATCTGTATGACACAAGACCAAAAAAAGGTCCAGTTAAGCTTGAGATAAACTCTGTGTACAAGAGCAAGTCAGACCCAGTTTTGTTTCTTCTGAATTTTCGTGTCTAACCAACATGCCAGTGTGAGAGACCTTGCACTGGTCTTTCATTAATGGGCTAAGACAGGCACTTCCAATGTGCAATGTAAGGAACTCAAGTGGGTTGCAATACTCTGAGATTTAACAAAAAGGAGTAAAGATAATCTCTCTCCTAAGTGAGGAACCTCAGGGGAGTGATGCCCCAAGAATATGATGAGATGAACGTCCAGCTTTGCAGGAGCTCACAGCTCCTTTAGTAACTACTACATTTTAAAGTCCTGTGTAAACGAATTCTTGGAATCGTTGCTTTCAGTGCTGCAGTGTGAACGTAGCAATTTTCAAGCCAAAAACCTCTAGGCAATGGTTTCAGTGCTGTGTCTTCTGTTCCAGGTCCTTTGTCTTTCCCCAGTCCTTAACCGTGTGTTGGATATTCCACCTCTGCCCTGTGCAGTTCTGCATTACAAGTCTGTATGAAGCTGCATTGTCTGATGTGATTTCCAGGCATCTTTTAGTTCTCCTGTTCGTTACAGATGACCCCTACAAAAGGAAAGGATATATGAGAGAATCTGAGGGATGATAAACATAGTACTTAGTCAGGAAGCCATTTTCTTGGCCTCTATAAATGTCTCTGAGAAACACTAATAGGTCATAGACCTGAAATAAAAATGTTGCATGTTCCTCGGGCTGATGATGCATGACAGCTTATGGAATTCCCCAACGCATATTAAAATATATTTGGAAGTTTATTTTGTGGCAGTTTCATTGGAATTGGGAGAGATGGATGGTGGTGTTTGTTTTTTGGGGGATGTTTGGGTCTTTTTTTTAGAGTTCAAAAAGTAATATAAGTAAATTTTAATACTGCATCCTGTTTTGAAAGAAGAAAACTAGTAACAGGTTAAGACAATATTCGTCTCTTATCTCTAAGTCAATATTTCAGTACCAATTACTGGAAATGGGGTGTGGTCAAGTCAACTCATCATGCTGGAAAGGAAGATGAGATTTTTTTGTAAAGGGTTGGGCTCCAGAACAAATAGGATCTTAAATAATTGCTTCAGGCAGCCAGTTGTTTCTCTGTGATAATGCTTGATGTGCACAAGGAGCTGAAGGTTTACTTTTAAGGTGGGTCTAAATCTTCTGGAAACATTCCTGGAACTTAGTGTCTATGTTCTGTAGCTACAGACCAGACTAAAGATAAAGGAAGCCCCATGTTAGTGGAATCCCTGCAGGCCATGTAGGTCTGTATTATTTGGTGCATATCACTGAAAACTTTCTGGTTCACCAATTCAATTCCTCTATTCTTTACCACTGTCTCACAAAATTTGCCTCCTGCTTAGTTTTTCCCTGAGAGAGATATACAATAAGTAGGCCCATGCATTAGATGTAAAATTAATTGATTTAAAATTACATAAAACTAACAAGGTTTGAGTTGTCTGAGAGAGGAGAAGCTGCATGGCTGCCTTTCCTTCCTCTCCCTCCATCATTATTGCTGCTGCCCAAGCTAGCATTATATTCTGTATATTCTGAATATGAATATGGATGATGAAAGTATCCCTTGGGATCTTAAGCATGTCAGCATTGGCTGGCATAGAATCTGCACAAAGAGAGAAAAGTGCACAGGGCACAGAGGCTCTGATCCCCAGCTGTAACCTAAGGTCTGAAAGGATGAATAGAGCCTGATCCCCAACTAAGGATTTCCATCCTGAGACTCTGGTACAGAAGACAATACCAGAGAGTGAGCAGGACAAGGCATCAGCCTGCTTTTTCCCTATGCCCAATAGGTCTCATGAGGAGTTGGGGAAGACAGGAGGTATACAGTGCAGAGAGTTCCTAATGTATAGTCAGACCATCAAAAGCAATAGAGCCAACTGGGCTTGCACATGCCCTGCCCATTAGCTGAATTGTGATAACAGAGCAAGTGACTGTTTTTTTTCAGCCCAGCTAAAAATTAAAATACTTAAAACCTTCAGCAAAAGGCTTAAACCATCTGATTCCACCAAGGCTGAAAGACAAATAAAAAAAAAAAAGTGGTTATAGTTCAGACAATAAGTGAGAACTGGTTAAATTCTGGTAACTCAGACAGCTTTAATTGTGTGACCATTCCTTGTTTTTAATATCACACATCCCTGAAGACTCCATCAGCTTCTTGAAGTTGCACCTGCAAGTCTTGAAACTGGGGCAACGTTATTCAGAAGCAAACTGCTTTTCAAGGGAAGCATCTACCCATTCGTTATAATGGGAAAATTTATTGAAATGTGGGAATATAGAAATCTACCTACCTGCTTAAAATCCCAGTAGAGGTTCAGGCCTTTATTCAGAGCTGTATTACATTGCTCTAAAACGGGCAGGTCCCCATTCCCAGGGTCTGTTAGACATCTATCAACTGTATTACGTCGGGCATGTAATCCTCCTACATATATTTCTCCGGTGCTATGATAAAAGATGTGCTGAAAGCAAGGTGACACCACTGTAAGTGAAGTAAGGTACCATTGAAATTTCATCAGCAGATGATAGCACACAGTTCCAAAACTGACATTTAGAGGTATCAGATGTACAGCACCAGCATTCACTGATCTCTCAGTAATGAAACCAGGATCAATTTGACCCTATGCAATATCTTTCAGCTCTCCAATGGAAAAAAAACAAAACAAAACAAAACAAAAACAACAAGATGCTTACAACAGAATAGTCACATTTTGCTTCCCTCCTACAGATAGGACAGGCAGTGAGGTGTGAGGAAGAGCTCAGTCTCTCTCCTATTCATCCCAGTCAACAAGATTCATCAATAAACAAGCTCAGTGAGTATCAACATGAGGTCTCACAATTTTTTTGCAAAGCTTAGTTTAATGTACTTAGATCTCCAGAGGAACCTGCTCTGCTGGCAGTTGCACTGGGGAGCAGAATTTAACAAAATAAAGGTTAAGATACCCCTTTAGATAGCACAGAGATAATAGTTTTGAAGTGCATATGTCATGGTCCTGTGGAGGCTGGAAAGGAACAGTTAGCAACAGCTCATAGGTGAAGATCTGACCCGTTGCTCGCATTACCTGTGGTGAGTATGCGTGACAGGAATACATAATTGGTGTGTTTCCAGGGACAGGGCCTTGATCAATACAGATATCTTCTTTCAGGGTGTTTTTCATCTGCAGAATTAAACAGGAAATTTACTATGAAGAACAGCAATCCTGTTTTCAACACCTCACTGCAAATTTTAGAAACTGTCCTGAGAGCAAAGTCAGTTTATTTAGAGCTCTGGAACAAATCTGGAATGAAAAGATACAGTATGGATTTAGAATCTCAGATTACTTTGGTAGAAATTATTCATCACAGCAAAAAATAAAAGCAAATCTAAGGTCTTTCAGGGACTCACTGACATTATGCCATGTAGCAGTATGTCAGCAGTCACCAAGCAACTCCGACCAGGTGAGCATCACTGCACAGCTCCAACAAGGTAAGCAAGCTTGGGTCTAGAAAATATATTAAGAAGCCACTGCAGCCTGAATGATTAGTTGTGTCTTTCACAATCAGTAGCCTGACTTCCAGTGTATTATATGCTACTTTGATTCATGTCTGCATGCTTTCCAAATTATCCTGCTAATCTCTGCAGAAAAATCTCCACTGAAAATTTCAGGGCCTTACAAAAAGATATTGATCCATTCCTGTTGATCAATAGATGAATAAAAAATGCATGTTAAGCACTTTCTCAAACTATTGTTGTGCTCCCAGCAGTACACACACCATAACCACAGTTTAGAAATTTTATATTGACAATTAACATGAAAAATACTTTAGAAAGCTTCAGTGTCTAAAAAGATGTGTAACAATCTTTTTGAAGTTTCTAAGAAAGGCATCAGCAAAATCAGCAAAACAGTGTTCACAACAGCTCTTCAGAACAGTAGTGTCAATTCTTTCATATTCTAAATAAACCAGCTCAATACTTACTGTTCCATAGCCAACAATGTTGGGAAGATATATTAAATTAGGATAAATGTTTTTTATGTACCAGTCAAAGCCTTTACAGTTCAGTTTTTTTCTTAGCTCTTTTCTGGAAGAAACATCTCCAAAGTCTATTCCGGGATTCTGCAAGAACAACATATATAATTTCAGGAGTTTAAGGTGGTCTGAGAAACTAGGGAGAAACACAAATTCATTTCTCCATGTTGTTTATTCATAACATTAAACATTTTTAAAAGTTGTTGGGATTTTTTTAAATGTACATTTTTTTAAGCTTCAGAATTTCAGACAGTGTTTTCCTACAGGCATCAATAAATTACTGAAAAACTAACATGTTATGACTTCAGAAAGATAAAGAATATCAAAAGTAGACATGGCTAAGAGCAAGATTCATACTGACCAAAAAATCTAGCTCAAAGTGAAAAACATGACAGAGCTTGAGAACAACCTTAGTTTGGTCAATAATCTGTTGACTGTGACACTCATGTCATATGGGAGCTATCAAGATTCAAACTATTGTTTCCAATACTGTGTAATTTCTTATGCGAAGTGGAAGAGCTTTAGCAAGAACGTTTGACAGAAATCAGCCCAACAGGAGTGTACAACTTGTCTTTCAGCAGTTTTGTAAAATGTAGTCTGTAACCTGAATAAGCTAGATTAGGAATTTCAAATACACCCCCAGAGGAAAGGGGTCATTCAAGATGAACAGCTTTTACTCAAGTATCATTCAGTGCTAAAACTGGTCCTTGTATTTCTACCAAGGGTTTGGTTTGTAATGACTAGCATTTTCAGATGAAAAATTCCATTCAACATCTACTCAAGGAAATACAAAGAGGTGGGAGGATATTCTTCCTTTGTGAAATATTCATAAATCCACTTAAGTGCAGGCTGGGAAAATGAATGCAGGGGTTTTTTTATTCACTGAAGTTATCAATACTCAAAAGACCTGGTCTTTACAATTCCAGCATCTTCAACAGTTTGTGCTAGAGAAAAGTTAAAAACATACTCAGAAATACTGAAGATCTGTGGCTTTTTGTGTGACCACACACTCTTTTTGTGTGACCACACACCCTTTTTGTGTGACCACACACCCTTTTTGTGTGACCACACACTCTTTTTGTGCGACCATACGCTCTTCTTGTGCGACTACACAAGCTTTTTGTGCTTTTATTTGACCACCTCTAGACTTTGGATTCCCACCTCAATGGGAAGGTTCCATGCAAAGTAGACCATGTACTTGTACTCATCCATCCACACTTCAGCTACCCGCAAGGCGTTGCGTTTGACTGCGATGCTCAAGTCCAGTAAGTAAGGCTTGTGAGCTCTTTCCAAATGAGCAATTCTTGAACACGGCAGCACTTCTACTTTACCACCACACTGCCAGGCCTAGGGCAAGAAGAAAGAATTAGAGGTGAAGTTGCTTGCAACACTTTGCACTTTTTAGTAACGTGCCCTCTTTCCTGATCCTCCCACTCCTTTGCCAGATGAACTGCAAGTCCCTCAACATCCAAATCTCCATTTCCTGCTTAAGTGAACGAAAGTAAGTTTTCAATACCTCTCATTTGTACCATGTGTAGCCCTAACACAGCTCCAAGAGAGGAAGGACGTGTTCTTTCCTCTTTTCCTTTGACATCACCGGTAACAAAACTACCCACCAGTTTCCTGTGCAAGGGACTCAGTTGGCATAAATGCAATGAGGCAAACTGGCACGTGCCTCCAGCTGATCTCACTATGAGCTAGACTGCTAAATACTGGGGTTCTGATGGGCCTGAACCCTTCAGAAACAGTGACATTGCCTGGAACAAGAGCAAAACTGATCCTTCAAATTCTTACACACTGGAGAGTACTCAAGAGAAAGAAAAAAATGCAACAAATTCCTGGAAAATACCTGCATGGAATTCAAGGAGATATCTAAGCAGGCTACAACCAGTGCTTCAAAAGCACTGAAGGTCCAGAACAAATACACCCAATCTGACTCTACATGAACCAGTGTAAGGGTGGAAGCTCTTCCAAAGGCAAGCAGCTATTCAGAACTGAACTCAAGCTGGCAAGTCCACCTGGAATGGCACAATGCAGATTTATTTTCCTAGTTTGGGGATCACCACACAATGCTCTATTCTGTGCTATAGACTTCCTTCACATGTTCACATCAAATTTTCCAGAGCTGGCAGCTGGCTAAAGAAAATAAAAAGAGGCTGCTTGTGTGCTAAGTAAGCAGATTTGAGACAAGAAACCTGCAGGATGGAAATAAACAGAGATCTTAAATACTGCTTTTTGCAGTCAATTTTCAGAGCAGATTTGTGTTTCAACAGAACTGATTCTCCATTGTTTTGACTTCCAGCATTTCTGCAAATTACTACAGAACAGTCAAACAACAGCACCACTGTGAATGGGCAATACAGAAGAAAGTGTAAACGTTTTTCAACGAAACTGAAATATTAATTCACAAACTGCCTCCAAAGTCATGAGGTGGTGACATGTGACATTTCAGTCTCACAGACAGAATCTGAAGCATGGGGTCTTTGGCCATGATCACCACGAATAATAGAAAAATGTGTCACCATCTCCAGTATAGCATAAATCCAAGTTAATACATCCACGTGACTCTGTGTGGTGCCTCACACACAGGGGACTTTGCTTAACATAATATTTAGAATGCTTGGAAGGCTTTATATATTTCCTCTCAATCATCTCTTCTATAAATCAATAAAAGATGTAATTTGGGCCTATGTCTGCTATAATGTCACGTATTTCAGGAACAGTATTTGTTCAGTTCCCTTTCCTTCAGATTATTCAACTTCTTCACATATTTCCTGTTGTATGGTCCCAAAACTCAAAACTCAACTCTGGGTGAGAACTCAGCAGTAGAAGAGAAGGATCATCTGTTCCACCCTTTCCCATCCAGCTGCATGGTACTTTTGATTCCTGCAGTCTGTTACTACCAGCTCTTTTCTGGTTGGATATTCCCTAACTTACATCTCTGTAGCTGCTTATTCCTCATGTTTCTCTTAATTACTGCTGCTTTTCTTCTTTGCACAAAGTATGCCATCCTGTTCTAGAAAAAAAACCAAACACAAACAACCCAGACTCTTTCACACGATTTGTTCAGTGTATATTGTCCACGTTATCTTTTATGTCCTTACAAATGGATAACAACAACAACAAAAAAACTGTAAGAGCTGGACAAAATGGGACCAGTGGTTGATCTACCCTAGTACTCTGTATCCCACAGTGACTGCAAACTTATTTCTGGGAAAGGTTAAGAACAAGACAAATACATACTTTACCTCTCTTAGCCCCTCAGTCATTTTCAGGTCAGTAGACTTTGCAAATCCCTATGATTCACTTTTGTTTGCTAACTCTGAGTAGGTTTTTCTTCCATAACTCTTCAGTGTCTCCACAAATTACTACAAGTTTTCTAACATCCATAATACCCTTTAGAAGGAGCTCTGCTCCTGGTGTGTTGGTCTGGTCTGCTACTGGAAGAATGAAGTACCTCCTTCTCATGTTTGTGTTGCAATGGGTTATTGGCTTTTTTGAAAGCCCCTTAGCTTTCATATTTACAGAGAAAGAGAACAATCAAGCCCATTTTCCCTAGATATTTAAGTCTTGCTAACAGGTTTATAAGTTTTGTGTCCTACCATCTTTTCTCTTTACAGATAAGCACTATGTTATTATTCTGGAAAAAAATAGAACAAAACAAAAAAACCCATAAACAACAAAACCAACCAACCACAAACAAAAAAAACAACCAAACAAAAAACCCCAAACACAAACAAACAAAAAAACAAGCAAGAAAATCCAACACAAACCAAAAACCACACAAACCACCTACAAGAAAGCCCTGCATTCTTGATTTTAAGACAGCCAAAGTTGAAGAACACATTACTTTCTAGGGCAGACAGAACTCTTTCAGGTTTTGGTTTGTTTGGGGTTTTTTTTCCTAATGCAGAACTTCATTTGAATTTATTTTATTGTATTCTTCTGTAGAGCTAAGAGACTTACACCTTCAACTTCTGCAGAGAAACACATCTCGTGAGATTCAGTATTTCAGCACGGAAGCAGGTTCTGTGTCAGGATTCAAAATCATTAAGAAATATCAGTAAAAGCCTGGTGATGAGCATTAAACACTTTTGGAAACCTGTCACCTGCCTTTAATACCCAAAATAAACCAGAACTGTTTTGAAATATTAATCCATGCTTTTGGCAATAATCAGACACCTGGGTGCTTTAATAAAACCAAACCAACACGTACTAATTTTCGCTGTTTTTTCTGAAAAGAGGTAAAAATAAGCTTACTCTTAGGCCAAGTTCCACATTTTCTCCTCCATATATGTGCATTCCACCATCCAATACACCAATCTCACCCAGAAATTTCCTGTCTGCAGCAAGAATCCCCATTATAGATGGGCTCCTGGAGAATCAAACAAGTAAAATTAGAAAGAAGCAATAATGATGGAAATAAAGTCATATCAGCTACCCACATATCACATCTTGAACTCCCAGAAGGGTTCTGGTTATACGCAAGAGATTAACAGTTTTAATTCAGGACAACACATAGATCAACATTAAAGAATCCAGAAAACAGCAAATAAAGTTGTTCAATGGGCTAAAAAGCATGATCTAGTTTCTATAAAGAATTAGATCCATTTTGAAAGGAGATGTAACAACAATTTTCACATATTTAAAATAAGAAGAAATCAAATTATAATGCAGCAAGTAAGCATTAGGTAGGATATTATTAAATTTTACCCAATATTAAGGAAACTTAAACACTAAAATCCATTGCCAGTGGGGATTGTGGAATTGCTGACAATTGAGGTTTTGAAAGAGAGGTAACTGTTTGGCAAGACCAATACCACTGTAGGTGGATCCACCTTAGAGGAAGGGAAAATGGGACTTAAAGGGGATTTAGTGCTCTTTTGATATACTCATTCTCTATAGCCCAAGAATTGTGGACACTGCTCCATGAAGCATTGTTTGACCTACATGTGGCTTGCCTTCATTCCATTCTCTTCCCAAACCATTAGCACACTATATAATGTATATATAATACAGGTGTCAATTTCACCCCCACTTCCTTCTTGCTATCTGTGCCGCCTTATCTCCAGTGCTCGCCTACCAGGTGTAGAAGTACACTCATGACGAAATCTGCCATCCCACCTGACAAACACAGTACTTTATTTTCTAATATTTTCACAGTGCTTTTACTTCTCAGGATCTACACAGTAAATTTTAAAGACCTTTATATAAATAAGGTGGGTTAGTCTGGGCTGGCTGCCACCAGGTGCCCATAAAGCTGCTCTCATTCTGTTCCCCAGCAAGACAGGGGAAAATAGGTTGAAAAATTCATGGGTCAAGATAAGGACAGGGAGGTTGTTCACCAGTTACCATATCCAGCAAAATGGGTTCAACTTGAGGAAATACTAGGTTAACTTATTGTCAATTAAAAATAAAGTAGGATAGTGAGAGAGACAAAACCAAAATTAAACCACCTTCCCATGATCACCCCTTCTTTCCAGATTCAACTTCACTCCTGACTCTTCTACCTCTTCCCCTTGCCCTGAGCAGAACTCAGGGTTGAAAAATGAGGGTTCTAGTCAGTTCATAACATTTCATCTCTGCTGCTCTTTCCTCCCGGCACACTTTCCCTGTTGCAGCATAGGGTTTTCCCATGGGATACAGTCCTTCATGAGCTACTCCAGCATGGGTCCTTGCCATGGACAGCAGTTCTTCAAGAACTGCTCCAGAATAGGTCCTTTTCCACAGTGTACAGTTCTTCAGAAGACTGCTCCAGTGTGAGTCCCACACAGGCTGTGGTTCCTGCCAGAAAAGCTGCTCCTGCCTGAGCATTTCTCCACAGGCTGAAGTTCCTGCCAAGAGTCTGCACCAGCTTGGGCTCTCCACAGGTTGCATCTTCCTCCAGTGCATATCTACCTGCTCTGCTGTGGGGTCCTTCACGGACTGCTGTGTGAACATCTCTCCAGTGTGGTCCTCCACATGCTGCAGAGGGGCAACTTTCTTCACCATGATCTTCATGGGCCATAAGGGAATCTCTGCTCTGCCACCTGGAGCATCTCCTCCCCCTCCTTCTTCACTGATCTCAGTGTCTGCAAAGCTGGTTTTCTTGTATTTCTTTCTCACTGCTCTCACTCACAACTGCTGCACAGCATTTTTCACCCTGTCTTGTTGCAGTAGCATCACCAACACTGTTGATTTGCTCAGCTTTGGACAGCACCATGTCCATTTGGAGTCAGCTGGAACAGGCTGTGTTCAACATGGGGGTACGCCCTCACTTCTTCTCACAGAAGTCACTCCTGCAGCTTCCCCCACCACCAAAAGCTTGCCACGTAAATCCAATAAAAAAGGTAGAACTAGAAAATTATTATTAGCAGATCATATATCTTGTTAGGTTTTTTGATATTGTTTGACAGATGGCTGTTAAGTGCTAAGGGACAGTCAACACCTGACATCCTGGTAGAACAAGGAAAAATCCATTTATATATTTGGCACAGATGGCTGCTGGTAACATAGTACATAAAGTAATCTCAGCAGTTAAATAAGGCAGCAAGAACAGAAGCAGATAAACTGGATCCTGAGCCTAGCAGGAAGGTGTCACTTCAACTATAAAACCTGTGTGTGCTCTGTTCATGCCTTTCTCTTGCTTTTGTGTGATACACAAGTGATAAGGGTGGTAAAAGGCTGCTCAAGATCACTGTCATCATATATCACTCCAACAACTCCAAAGAAGGAACCAGACAACTTAAATCCATGTGAGTCCTCGCAGCTCAGACATGCAATTGTCCAGCAAAGTTGTGAGATTCACTCCCTGTTGTTGGACAAGCATGGAGAGGGACCACAGTTCATCTTGTACAGCCAATAAATATCACTACTACACTCCTAGCTAAGGAACATAAGACAGAAAAATCAATGACTCAGATTGCCTAAAAATCTGACAGAAGTATCAGCATGGGGCAGATTCTGTAACACAACTCTGCAACCAGTGTGGAGATTTTTCAAGGCTGCTAAAGAACTCACACTTTCAAACCAGCTATCTAGACATAATGTGCTTCCTAGGTATCTATGCCACCACCCATGAAACATCATCTTCCCTCTGCTAGCTCTACGTTGCATATCATGTATCTTGACTCACTCTCAAATGTTATTCTTACTTACTTGACGGGAGCTGTTTCATCTTTCAGAGCATACCATTCAGCTGGTAAAGGCTCATAAAGGCACCAGAGGGCCCAGTCAAATCCATCTGCAGCCACTGCATACTGGAGAAGCTCAAAGTCATCAAAACGAATGTTGTCAAATACTGGTGATACTATGACCGTGCGATCCTCTTTTATCCGAGACAGAATAGGTTCAGCCCTGCCAAAATTAACAGTCTATTCAGCTTGAAAAAGTGGAGATCTAATGAGTAATACCAGATTTTACCACCTGTTTCTAAAACTGGGTTACCTAATGTTTTTTAAGTCATTGATTTTGGTCCCTACCAAAAGTTATATGTCAAGTCTTGGAGTACTAGTAGCCCAAATTACTAATGCCATTGCTCAGTTCTCCCACCTATTAGACAGCTTCTGCATTTTAACTGCCACTAATCATATTAGCCATAGGTTTCACATGTAACTTGCTGTGTTTATTGCTATCTGGGTCTGCTTTCTGCAGGCTTCAGGGAGTCTTCACTATCTACACTAAGAGATGAGAAGGAAGGAAGGAAAAGGAAGGGAAGGACACCCTGAGAGGTGCTGTAAGCCCTGAGGTTGATAATTCCTACTCTTTTCCCCATGCTTTGATGGCACAGCTGCTGCATGAGGGAAGGGTTGTGACAGATCAGTGAATCCCTACAATGGAAGAAGGCTCAGAAAAGATAGGAAAGGATGATGTGCTTAAAAAGGTCAGAGAAGAATGTAGGTGGTGATGACAGTGAAGGAAGCTGAATTTGTCCCTGCACTAAGGGGACTGGAGGATGGCCTCTGTGGGAAACTAAACAGTGTTATGAGTTGAGTGGGGCAACTGGTTATGTACGTGGCCTTCCTAAAATCATCAACAGAAAGTATTATTTTCCCAAGCCAGCTGGATCAACATGGGGGAAACATATCTGTGGCACAGCCCAAGACAGAGTATAAAAACTGAACACATAGCAAAATGAATTTCAAAGAGAGCCATGTACTTGAGATGGCTTCAACCTACGCCTTCCATCCCAGCAACCAGGGATGCCCAGCATCTTGACGGTGAGCATATAGAGAGTGGCAATGTGAATCACATTTGTATTGTGGTATACTGCAAATGCTCTGTTGTGCTTGCACTGTGATTTCAGTATATTGTTGTGTCACTTTTCTAAACCAAAAACCTTGTGTAAGGTCAAAAGTTTTTAAAAAGTTACATGTAATATTAATACATTAAACCCACCTCATGTGAAGTATCTAAAAGAACCCGGTCAGAGAGTATTTGACTCCTATGGAGACAGCCTTTTTGCTAGACCCCTTGGGTTAGGCCTGGAGGAACTGTCCTTATCTCTCAATACATATTCTTGACAACCCAGCTTATTTCTGTAAGTCTGGAAAGCCTTGACTAAAGGATTTCAGTATTACTTTTAAGACTGTAAGAGCTAGAGTGTATCAGTGCATTATCAAGAGAGGAGAGATCTGGATCACAAAGAACTATTTTGGCCTAAGAAGGGCTTGGAGAAGAACCCTGCTCCCAGAAAGTGAGACAACATAGTCAAAAGTCAGCCATTGAATTCAACAACCCAGAGGGGAGAGAACATAGAGATTTCACACAAAACAGTATCATAGACAAAATTACCTAACAGAATGTTAGGTAATGATAATCCTAGGTAATCCATCATCAGCCATTTTTTTTGTCTGTCTTTGCAAAAATAGACCTACAGAGCTCCAATGCACTTTCAAACTAACAAGTAACAGTAAACAAATATTATCCAAAGCTGAAAGAATCCAACCCCTTAAAAGTCTTTGGATGTTATGGCTGTCTAATATACTTATAAAGGGCCAAAGCTGCTGGCATGCAACTAAATCATCTGCATAATTCTTACATTTTTTTCTCTGCGTGAAGTCTTCTTTTCCTATAAATGTAATAAAAGTACAGACAAGATAGGCATTTCTCTCTTCCTCACAGCTTACCCAGTGTTACCCATCTGCTTTGCTACGTATTTCAAAAAGTTGTTTCCCTTTTCGTCTCAGAAATAAATGACTGTTAATTAACACAAGGAAGGCCAGAAAGGAGAACCACGTATGGGATATCTGGCACAGCTACATAGTTATACTCCTTGTTCACCTCCCTCTATCCACTTCAGAAACCACCCAACCTTCATTGTCCTACCATGCTCTGTTCACTTCAATATGGGCATCCAAAATTGCAACAACATCTGCAGTTGATGCCTCCCAGCCAGAGATCCGGGCTTGTGTTAAGCCTTGTCTTTTCTGATGTCTGATGATCTTCAGCAGCGCAGGATGCTTTGCATTGAAATTTTTCATGTGTATTTCCAAAGGTCCTTTCAGATCATCTAAAACCAGCCCCCACATTGTAATGTAAAAAAAAAAAAAAAAAAAAAAAAAAAAAAA
>NW_009952157.1:364888-366852 GCF_000747805.2 Chaetura pelagica | reverse complement strand
AAAAAAAAAAAAAAAAAAAAAGAGTTAATCAATATTAAGAAATTAAAAAGATCATGCAGGTAATGGCTTTCTAGATTCTCCCAGTTCCAGATGAAAACCAGATTTGTTCTTCACAATAGAACAGACAGAAGTGTTCAGGCACTCATTAATTCAAGAGGCTTATTTTAAAAATCAAATTCCATTCCAGGAGGTCAATTACTATCTAAATTTCATTTACATATAGTGCTATTGTATGGCTTCTACATTGTGCGTAAGCACACAAGTATGTATTAAATGTGTACCCTAACAGCAACCAATTATCTGTCTTCCTGCAGTAATTTCTGTGTGTTTTCTACCATATGCAAAGGAAAAAGGAAATAAACTAGCACTGAAAACATGAAATGCTTCTACAGAAGCTGTAAGTGTGCCAAGTCCCTCACCAAGAAAAGGAGTAGGAAGTTGGGACCTCTTAGTTTCGTTTTGGAATTTCACTTCAACTCCTGCTCCACCCAAACCAAAATGCTTTTCTAGTAGCTACAAAGCCTTGAAAAAATGAGAAATGCAACACATCCTGTCAAGCATGGGGGAGGAAAAACACCCTTAAGATCAGGGGCATGACTTTCTGACAGATGATTTTACAATGCTTTGTTCAGCTCAATTTTAAGAGTAACGATACACCCACTGCTTCCCTTGGGAGAATTTTCCACAACCCAAGACATCACTCTTCAAGAAGTTATTTCAGATACATGCAGAGGTAGTTTACTTAGCATAGTCTTAATTTGGTACTGTGTCTGATGAGCCAGGGATGATAAATACTCTCCTGCATCAATTCTTAACTGTCTCAAATACTCACAGAGCATCATCCCATTCCTCATTAGCTGTCTTTTTTTTCAGGATATGAAGGGGCTTTTTGTTTAGTGGGTTTTTTTCCCTGTACTAAATTTACTTCTAAATTTTGAGTGGCGTACTCTGTGTGCACCCAAAAGACCACCAACACTTATCACAATAGCAGCATAAATCAGCAAGACTCCTGCCTTCCCTCAGTCACTTACCATTTGAACTGTAATCATCAACCAGGATGATTTCTTTCAGTAAATGAGCAGGTGTTCGGTTTATTATACTAGTTATTGCACGTAAGATGATTGACAGTGCTTCATTCATAAATATAAGTACAACACTGAGCGTTGGAAGGTCTTTTGGATACGTTTTCATTATGCAGCTGTAACAGAAGAACAACTTTAGAGCGGTTTCTAAAGAAAGTCAGAGAGCAAGGCAGCTGCAAGAAGGCAGGACTAGGATGTTGGGCTTAGAACATACTGTGAAAATCAACACAAGAGAGAAACAAAGGAATTATCAAATCCAGGTTCATTATTCATTTGAGTTGCATTATGGACATACGTAAAACATCTGAGTAAAGTTAAACTTTCTGTTAAGACAATAAGAACAAAAAATTACTGATTCTCAATCCAAAATGCTTATATAATACTGAAATTATAGAATACAGTTGACTCAGCCAAGAAAGTCGGGTAGGTGAGTGCAATTTGGCTTTTTGCACTTACAGAAGGAGATGAAAATTGCCAAACTTGACAGCAGACAAAAGCAAATTAAACAATAATCCCTTTGAATGTGCCATGAAGAAACAAGGTAGGTCTAGCTATACTTAACTGACACGGGAGAAGGATTCACTTGGACAAGGGTGCTCTTTAGGAATTCTTGGAAGCTTAAAAAAAGTCTTACAGAGTAAGCCAGGCTTTGTGGAACTTCATGCTATCCCAGAATAAATTGCTCCCATCATTGAAACAAACTTGTTTTGTGCTAGCTTGAATATCTTTAGACTTCCTGCTTATTGTATTATTAAAAAAAAAAATAAAAAATTAAAGTATATATTTGGGATACTTGTCAGCTCTGCTAATCAACATCCTGGCCACGGGGCTGATAGTGAGGACTGGATCCTCTTCACAGTGCTAAGCGCTAACTCCCTCTAG
>NW_009952157.1:334010-364801 GCF_000747805.2 Chaetura pelagica | reverse complement strand
GAAAGAGTGCATAGCTGGATTCTCAGCCTGCTCGTTCCCCCCCCCACGGAAACGTGCTGGTTAAAGCAAAACCCAGACTGCATGAGCTCTGCAGCTGCATAACATAGCTCTCGGACAGCCAGGCTCGTGGGCTCGTGCTCCAAGTAGAGCTCTACAGTGGCAACAGTGCAAGAATGGAATGGATTTTTGTTGGGATTTCTCCATTAGCTTTATTACCATAAGTGCAAGAGCCTGGGTGGATATCTGCAAAAGGTGGTCTCTGCAAAATACATCTTCGTAGTGAAGCAGAACAGCAGCAGGCACTGTAGCCATGCTTTGGGACCACACACACTAGTCATGCCCCATGCTCCAGCCACCTCTGTAGGGGCTGCTCCAGTCAGCTCTCTACAAAAGGGTTCCCCAGCAGAGAAGGGATCGTTCCACCCACGACTCCCTCAGAAGGATCTGTGGGGATACACCCTCACACAACTCCACACCAGAGCAGCACAAGACATGCTGCACAGAAAGCCCCCTGAAACTCACTCTGGAGGCTACTGCACAGCCCTCACGCTACTTCAGACACTATGAACTGAAAAATGAATGCAAAACTGCCATTTTGTGCCAGAGATAAGCCTTGATCCAAGACCCAGAGGACACCCCAGGTAAAGGGGAGCATATTACTGTCTCCCCTAGATGCAGCCAGCTCCATCCAAACAGTATGATGAGGAGCCAGTTGCCTAACCTGCTCTTTGGCTCTTTCAGAGTGCTGCCAGGAAGACAACTGCACTTTTCCCAAGTGCAACATTGCTAATTCACACTCAGTTTGCAATCCACTCTGACCCCACACCCTTTTATTAAGTACTCCATCATATTTGTACAAGTGACAATAAGAACAAATGTGTAGGCGTGCCGTATATTTGTGACATTCTTCTACATTCACACCAACTAATTCCTGTAAAGCCTACTATTTGCAATAAATTGTGAACCTTATCATATTATCCAGAAAAATCTTGCTTACTTTTTAAATAGATATTTGTTCCTAATAAGATTTTAAGTGGTTACTAAAAGTCCTATATCAATTATAATGTTAACATTATATTCTTTCTCCTAGGTGTCTTCTCTATACTGTGGCTTCTTTTCACAGTCTGTGTAGTATTACAAGTCTGAGCAAGATTTGGAAGAAAGTTATAGCAAAAAACCCACTGAAACAGAACACAAAGTGGGATCTGCTAATGGATTATTTTAACTTAGCCCAAAGCAACGTGGATCCCTTTCCTTTCAGTTTCAGCTCTCCTTGTGAACGTAAAGAGGACATGTACTGCACCTGGAAGATCTGGTGTCTTTGATTGGTCGATCCAGAGGTAGATGATCACTGAGATAAACATTATACCCATAATTTAAGAAGAGATTCTGTGCAGTAGTTTGTTCCTCTTCACTCAAATCTGCACCCCAGCGTTTGAACAAAACTGAGTCTGGGTACAACAAACGGTGTGCAATCTTCTTTAGCACCTTTGCATCATCAGTTTTGCATTCTGCAGTCTTGGAGGTACCTTGCAGCTTCATACCATGTTCTAGGTGTCTTATATTGTCACGGAATTCTTCCACTGATTTTGCTGATTGAAAATAAAAAAGGATTGATTATAACAGCAAGTGAGAACACTCTCCATCATACTGACTGAGCAAAGTTCTCCTTATGATACTGCAGGTATTCATGTAAGAGTAGCATCTGGCTATCCCTCCTACGAAAGAACAGTTTTTAAACATCACATTTCACAATACCCTGCTTCAGATTCTGCTCTCAATTACACAAGTGCAGAGCAAAGGGCACTGCAATGGCATCAGTAGAGAAATCTGGGAGTAGAGGCAACAAACAAATTGTTAAATCAGACCGAAATAATTTCAATTATGTTACACTTAAGTTACATTAATGTATTAAGGATCCATAATGGAATTCCTACCTAACTAAGGTTGTTGAAACCGTATTTATCTTGAAGGTAAGACATTAAATAAGCCCTTTGTCATCTGCTTTAATAAGGTTATTGGAATCTTTTCACTTCTGCTCAGAAAGATTTGAAGAGGGTGAGCCCTCAAGTTTTTGTTAGGTACAAAATATTGTGCCATAAAGAAAAGACACAAATAGCCTATATAAGGTTTTTTAGGGCATATTGCTCTTGAAAATAAATACAATAAACAAGCCCTTTGCAGCACGTGTTGAAAAGCTTATAATCAGTTTTGACTTCTGCTCTATCAGAAAACTTTGAACAGGGTGAGTCCAAATCTCTCAAGGCCTTGTTGAGTTTACATTATTGGACTGTGCCATATAAAAAAGGCACAGAAAAACCGTGTGACTTCTGCTCTATCAGAAAACTTTGAACAGGGTGAGTCCAAATCTCTCAAGGCCTTGTTAAGTTTACATTATCAGACTGTGCCATATAAAAAAGGCACAGAAAAACTGTGTGAGTTAGTGTTCTACAATTAAATTACTGTTTTGGTGAAGAGAATGAGTGTATGTTGTTTAAACTCCAGTAAGGCTTCCAACCCTGCCTCTCCCAACATTTTCACGCACAAACTGAGGAAGTATGTGCTAGGTAAGTGGATAGCAAGGGGGTCAGAAGGTTGTGAGCAACAGCACAAAGTTGAGGGCTTGATAATGGTTCCGTTATTGTTTTAATATGGTCATTAATAACCCTGAAAATGAGGCAGAGTGCACCCTCATCAAATCTATAGATGATACCAAACCATGAGGAGTGGCTAATATACCAGTGTCCTGCTGCCATTCAAAGGGACCTGAAGAGACTGGAGAAATAGGCCAAGAGGAATCTCAAAGTTCATCACAGGCAGGTGGAAAGTCCTGCCTCTGTGGAGGAACAACTCCAGAGACCAGCACCAGCAGAAAAGCACCTTTGCAGAAAAGTCCCTGGGGGTCCTGGTGGACTAAGTTGAACATAAGCCAATAGCGTGCCCTTGTGGCAAAGGTCAAAAGTATCCTGGGCTTCTTTAGGAACAGCAGGTCGAGGGAGGTGATCCCTCCCCCACCTGGAGGGGAGGGGGAGGAGTACTCTGTCCACTTCTAGCCTCCTCAGTATGAGAGAGCAAATCCTACAAGGAGCCACTAAGGTGATTAGGAGACTAGAGTATCTGTTCTACAAGGACAGGCTGAGAAAGCCTGAGAAGACTTGGGCAAAGGGAAGGATTTACTGCTGCATGTAAATATCTTATGAGAGGGACTAACAAAGACCAGTGGGCACAAATTGAAATAGGGGGAATTCCATTGAAACATAAGAATTTAATTTTTTTTCTTAATTTGTTTTTTAACTGCTGGAATGACAAAAAAAAAAAAACTGTAACACATAGACCAGAGAGACTGTTAAGCCTCCATCCCTGGAGATATTAAAATCCTGACAGGGCAATGACCTGGGCTACCTGCTGTAGCTGATGATGCTTTGAGCAGGGAAATTAGAATAGACCACCTCCAGAGGTCCAGAGCTCCAACATCAACTTGTATGTGATTCCATGACAAAGTGTTGACATGAAGACTTCAGTTTTCTTTCAAACAGCTCTAAAAATAATCAACAAAAACTATGCACAGCTGTTGATGTCCATGAGAATAGGCACCAGTGAAGACTCCCTCAGCAATAACAGTGATGTTACGGCATAAGGGATATAAAACATGACCAAACTGTACATAGAAAATTCCTCACCAAGGGGAGGATTGTCCCAAGTTGCATTTCAAACAGCTGGTTTCAGACTTGGATAGTTGAGGCATTCTAAGTTTACCTTTTTGTTCCCCCTAACACTCATCTAGCTCTAATTTAAGTGTGGACAGCACCAAGTCAAAGCAATACCAGGCATCAGGGCCCTTCTGCCACTGCCACAAAGTGATGAAATTCAAAAGACATCAAAAAAGTGGGAAATCAAGGGGTCTGAAGGAAATAAGAGGTGGCTTCTTCAGCCCTTATTCAGATGGCTTTATTGTTCCCAATTCCCAACAGCTCAATCTACAAGAGATACCCAAAAACACAGTCAAAATTCACAAACTCCACTATAAGAAAGAAAAGCACCTTTCTGAATTAATACTGCTCACACACAAGCACATCTGCTGGGATGTTGACCTTTCACTGTTGTGGTATGAGACAGAAAGAGCACTATCAGCAGATTTCAGCTAATGCTGCTTGAGAACACAGTCCAATCAAGCAAATGATGCAGAGTTCATCAATACTTTTTCCCCACAGCAACTCCATTGTGTCTGTATTCAAGGTACACAGAGGAAAGAAACAGAGGAAGTCACAGTTCCCCTTGTTGCTCACCCATACAGCAGAGAGTGAGGAAATGCTTCTCTCAAAACCAGCTTTTTATGGCAAAGAAAATAACGACAGGAATAAGAGCTGCCAGATATTACTATGCTGCTATAATCACCTGAAAATTGCTTAATACTTCTAAGTGTTCAGGGTAAGGAGCTGTCTAATATGCATTTAAAAAAACCCATAGTGACTATGAAAGACTTTATTGTTTTGTGTGCAAGTACAGAAGCTATAAAATCTTTTTCAAGATGATAAGAAAGGCAACCATTATCACTGTTACCTATTATTCTATCCTTCAGGAAATCTAGATACCCAGTCCTCAAAAAGTTAAGCAGTACAGCATTTTACTTACAAAGGTTATTAATGTTCCAGTCCAAATGGTCCAATCTCTGAAGGATGTTATTTTCTTGGTTCAGAGATCGAGGATTAACTTCCAAGGAATCAAGTCTTCCCTGTCTTTGATTTTGCAGTAAGTGCACAATATAACACACAAAACCTGTATTCATGATTAAAAGTGCAACTGTACCCGGCTTCTTCCAGCGTGCCATTGTAAGCTTCAAGAAAGTCAGTGTTCTGCTGCTGGCTGGAGTTTGGCTGTGGTTTTGGGTCTGCACTAAGTCTTCCTTTCCAAAGGCACTGCTTCAAACTGACTGAGAGCTAAGACTGCTCAGATGAAGTAACTAATAGACTTTAATGAGTCATAAAACTGATGATGATAGGGTGCAGCTTATCGGTGTTTCTATTTGCATGCTTGGATGTATCTGTACAAGTTACCAGTGTCAGAGAAGGCAGGCAGCTCTCATTGGCTTGTGTAATGCATCATGTGAACTGAGTGAGCACCTGGGATGGCACTGTAGGAAGTTGAGTGGATGTCAGAAAGTCTGTCATGCACCAAAGCACATGTACACACAATTAGAATAAACTGCAAGCCAGTTCTACATTTCCTGCTGGCTTTTTTCAACCTGTATCCGGGGCTAAACAGAAGCAGTTTGCTCTCTCACCCAATGGCCCCTCCCCAGCCAAGGAGAAGTGGGAAGAGAAGACCTGTGGGTTGAAATATAAATAGATTTAATTAAATACCAAAACTAATACAAACACCAACATATGGTAGGTAAGCATATACTCAGTCTAGACCTCAGGAGTAACAGGTCAGAAGGGAGAAAGCCCCAGAAAACAAATCTCCCCACCCTTTGCACTCTGCTCCCTCTATAAAAAGCATGAGGTGTGTGGTGTGCAATACATCTGTTGGTCAGCTTGGGCTGGCTTCTCTGACTGAAGCTCCCAGCTGACTCGGGGCTACCCATGGCCTGCCATCCATGGCTGGCCTGTGTTTCAACCCTAGAGAAACCAGGACATATGGTCATTAGCAACTGGGGAATTGTGAATCAAATGAAACAAAAATAGAAAAAATACACTAAAATGGATTTTCCATCAGATTTTGAGTTGGCTGGAAGCAATTGTGACTGGTGTACGGCCCTTCACAGCCTTCTCCCACACAGGTCACTCCTGCAGCTCGCTGATACCAAAACCTCTCTATCCTGTGTGCATTTGTGTGCTTGGAGGTCTAAATGTCAGCAACTGGAGAGACCACAGTGAATGAAGTCAAGTTTTGGCAAGTTTATCACAAATTGATAGCTAAATCCCTTGTCAAAATTTGCTGTTGACCAAGACCAGTAAGCTCATTGTAGAGAAAAATCATGGGCTACAACAACACCTGTAAATAAAGCTTTGTCAAGGCACAGGGTCATTCATGTCCCAATCACTGCCAAAGCTGTAGTTGTTCACGTTCCTGCCTGCACCATCTGGAACTTTCCCACAGATTATCTGCCACAACTTGGAGAGTAAGACTTACCAGAGACATTTCCCTAGGGGAATAACTGACGCTTGGTGTGTTCTGGTCAGCACGTGGGAAAGAGGGGCTAGGTGTGTCCATTCACTTCATTACCAATCAAATCCGAGTAGGGTGATGAGAAATCACAGGAAAACCTTCCAACAGCTTTCCCCAGCCCTCCCTTCTTCCTGGGCTCAGGCTCACTCTGGGATTTCCTCAACCTTCTCCCCATGAGTGCCATAGATGGGTGGCAATGGGGCTATGGCCAGTTCATCATGTGCTGTCTCTGGGGCTCCTTGCAGCTCAGGAGGATGACTCCTCACACTCTTGCCCTGCTCCAATGGAGATCCCTCCCACAGGAGACAGTCCCCCACAAACTTCGCCAACATGAGCCCTTCCCATGGCCTGCAATTCTTCAAGAACTGCTCCAGCACGGGTCCCTCCCACAGCGTGCAGTCCTTCAGGAACAGACTGCTGCTGTGCGGGGCAGTCAGAAGTCCAGTCAGCAAACCTGCTCCAGCATGGGCTCCTCTCTCCACAGGTCGCAGGTCCTGCCAGGAGCCTGCTCTGGTGTGGGGCTTTCCACAGGGTCACAGGCTCCTTTAGGCACGTTCACCTGCTTCTTTGGCGTGAGGTCCTCCACAGGCTGCAGGTGGGTATCTGCTCCACCTTGGGCATCCATAGGCTGCAGGGGAATCTCTGCTCTAGCACCTGGGGCACCCAGTCCCTCTCCCTCTTTACTGACCTAGCTGCCTACAAAGTTGCTGCTCCCACATATTCTTACTGCTCTCTCCAGCTGCTCTTGACCAGCAGTTTTTTCCCCCCCTTTTTAAGTACGTTATCGCAGAGGTGCTACCACCCTTGCTGATGGGCCCAGTCTTAGCCAGCAGCAGGTCTGTCTTGGACCCAGCTGCCATTGGCTCTGTTGGACATGAGGGAAGCTCCTAGCAGCTTCTCACAGAAGCCCCTTGCTACCAAAACCTTGTCTAATAGCACGCCACAAACAGCTTTGTCCTTTCATTAACTTCCAAGGAGTAAGAACAATCCCTCAACTATTCTTTCATGATAACATAGAGATAACTCAGTATGCAAAACACTGCACCTCCTTATCAATGATGCTGGCCAAGCCAGAAAATAAGATGCCTTATATTTCATTAAAGATACAAAGATATCATTAAAAAAACTATGCAAGGGAATAGTTTGTTTTGGTAAGCTTTTTGACAACTCCAAGAATACGCAACTTGCATGTGTCAATAGGTTACTTGATCCATACATGTCAAAAAGCTGACCTTCAAATGGAAAAGAATAATCTCATTTTTTTTCTTGACATATAAAAAAACCTGTGCTCACCTGTGCTAAGGTACTCCTGCTTCTTTCAGACTTTCAGAACCTTTTTTGAGGGGGTTTCCTCGGAGTGATAGAGGGGAGAACAGGGAAGCAGAACTAACAAGATGAAAACCAGCAACGCATCAGGTTAGTTATTTTGAGAAAAAAAACCAAACAACTCAATTTTACTTTTTTCATAAACACTAACAAAGTGAAGACAAAAGCTTTTTTCCAAAACATAAAGATTCTGCTTCTGTTGAAATTTTATGGAGAACTGGCAAAAAGAAAAATAAAGAACCTCTGGATAGAAACAGGGATAGAAAATTGACAGAATGAGATTCATCTTGGGAGAGAAAAAAATAAGCTGTTAAGAACATAGCAGATTGTATTCTGAAATCCAGTAAACAGTGTACCAGCAAATTAACAACTGCCATCAAATTACCTACAGTATGAAATGCCAGGAAAAAAAAGGTAGGGCAGTTCAGGATTTGCATGCCATGACACTCAGCACTTTCAGTCCGTTGACTGTAAACTCTGCTCAGACCACAGCCAAGATATTATGATGATATTTTTGCACAGCTCATTTTAAAGCCATTAAAAATAAATAAAGAAGAGGGGAACAAAGAGCACCTTGCACTGTTCATCATGGCTAAACCACAAGTATGCACTGTAAATACATAGGCACAGCTTAACAGTACAAGTGTAGTACAGTAGTATTTAAAACTGAGTATTTTAAAATATTAGTTTTTAAAATACTTTGTGTTTGGTTACAAGTACCAACAAAATACTACTTCAGTAACAGGAACATTTTGTACATGGTTTGGGTATTCTGGGGTGAACCAGTGAGAGGAGATCAGCATATCTACAGGATCTGCACCACTTCACTCACTTTCAGGATCAAAGAATGATCCTTCACTGGTCTTGTGTTACAGCAGATACCTCTGTGATACACAGAAGAAAGGAGGAAGGGGAAATAGATTTGTAATCTCTGGGCTTGCTGGGAAGCGCATGAAGACCACTCCACAGCTAACAAGGAAACACTAAGCAAAAGTCCTATTTTTGCCAAACTCCAGATTTTTACCTTATGTGGTAGAAACTGAGTACTGCCTAGAAACTGAGCTGCTCCTAAGGACATCAGTTGCCTGCCAGTACAAGGAAGTAAAGTGCATTGGAACTGGAGTAGAAGGAGATGGTCCATACCAAGGAAAAATACTTCTTTAGTCAAGAAGGGATGTTGTGAATCACTCTTTACATTCATACTGGGTTTGAAATTATTTGATCTTCTAGGTTTCAGGAATGGTAACTCTAGAGGAAAGATCAGGAACTGACATGAACAGTCACTACCATAACCAGAGTTATGCCCCTCATCACTATCCCAAGACATGCTTCCAACTTTTATTCTGTGAAGCTGGCCTCTGTGCACTGTGTGCTACAACCTTTAGGCTGTATTTCTTTCCAGGCTCCCTCTCACTTGATGTCTGATGGTTTTCCTCCCCAAAAATACAATGGCCTGTATTTTTTCCTGACTGATAGATTTTTATTCTTTCCTGTTCATATTTTTAACATCTTCAATGTCCATTCACTTGCCTTTATCCTCATGGGCCTTTGCCAAACTTTCCAATATAGAAACACATACAAGTGCCTTTAATGCAGTACCTCTTGCAAATCATAGGAAAAAACTGCATTAAGACAAAACTCTGCCAAGGCTTCCTTCTCTTTAAATCACCACAGTATAATGTGCACATTGTTGCCATCATTGCATTTAGTTTGTAGCCCAGAAGGTTCTGCAGCTGCATTTAAATCCACATCAGTATTTAACCCACATCAAACTGAATCACTTTTTCCTGTTGGCAGGAATACACATGAATGTTCTGAAGATACAGAAACACTGCCTGGATCCACTTATTTTGTAACTAAAGTTGAGGATACTGACATATGTATTCCCCAAATGGTCCACATTCATTGAGGTTTTCATCTCACTCTTCACAATCACATGTATTTATCTATCTAGATTTTAAAGTAACACAAACTGAAAATTGCTCAAAATCAGTGGAGTTGATCTCCATAGCTGAACAATTTTCCAGCTTATTCACAACCACAAAGGTTTCACCAGAGCTGACTCAAAAATTTTACTTAACTTTTTATGAAAGAAAACTTTCCAACTGGAATAGGAAGCATTTGGGTGTTCATGATTTTATTAACCTCCCTATTTTGTATCCTGGGCTGCATTAAAAAATGTGACCCTTTACTGTCGTGAAACCCCAGCTGGAGTACTGGTTCCCATTTTGGTGGCCCCATTACAAAAATTACATGCACCTATTGGATCAAGTCCAGAGGAAGGCCACGAAAATAATCAGAGAGCTGTAATAGCTCTCCTATGAAGAAGGGTGATGAGACACTGGAACAGGTTGCTCAGAGAAGTTCTGGGTACCCCATCACTGGAAGCATTCAAGGCCTGGGTGATTTGAGCAATCTGGTCTAGTGGAAGGAGTCTCTGCCAATGGCAGATCAATTGGACTAGATGATCTTTAAAGGTCCCTTCCAATCCAAGCCATTCTGTGATTTCTCATGGGGTTACTTCTATGCCTCCACGTAGAGGGAAAAGTAATGGCACAGGAAGATGAACAACAGAGTAGAAACAGAGCCATAATAAATCTTATTTTTAATTTTCCTGGTTTTGTAACTGTTCTGCAGAAGTCATCTTCTTCATTTTTTATTGATTTATACTTCCTTGTACTGCACCAGAAAAGTTCAAATACTAAAAAAATCCTATCATATATATATACAAAGCAAAAAACTTCAAAATAAAGTATTTAATGACTTTTTATCAAATTTATCAGCTGAGAGGATAAATGTTGATGAAGAAAGTTACAGAAAAAGTGGAAGACCTACGAAAGTATTTGCTAAGCAGTAGCTCTGACTACTGGCCACTTTGATTCTAACCAAGACTGTGGAAATACAGAGGGTAAACCAAGGCACACACACTGCCATACATGTTTTGCAAACTGGGCACTCTGTGCCCTGCTCCAAATCAGAATCCCAAGAACAAAACCCCTGGGCTATGGATGGGATTCCTCAGTGGCAATGAAAAATGCAATTTCCATTTTCTAGTTTTTACCATCCCCCCAAAAAACCCAAACACAATCAAACAAGCTTTTCCCATTAACATTAAACCACTCTCCAAAACCTTGGAAGTGGTTCAGATATGACTTATTGTTGCTGCTTTATATATAAGCCAAAATTGATTTATTACAAAAATTTTCATGTTAACAACTTCGCAAGCTTTTTCAAGATAGGATGGTGCTTAGGGTGAATCCCAGGCTACAACTAGCCATCAAAAGGATAGAAAGAAGCCATAGCAGCACACTGTCACTCTATTCTCAGCTCTGCCACCAGGTTTTCCTTTGCCATTTCAACAATGTTCTTCACCTTCTGCCTCCACACCTCACAGAGGCTGCAGTAACACTATCATGAATCACTCACTACTTCAAATTACTTTAAATATAGCAGTCCTCTGATATCCTGATTTCATAGAATGTGTATCTGAGTATTGATTAGTGCAGGGGAAACAAAAGAACGAAAAACAGCAGAGAGGTAACTACAGAACAATTATGCTGATCATTGACCATGTGCCCTCTAAGCAACTCAAAAAAAGTTTTAAGGCTTTACAGGTCAAGAAAGAAAACTGAAGAGGTAGGAATAAAGCAGCAGACCGACAAGAAGTCTTAGTTAGTTCTATGCAAGTCCTGTTCCAACTTGAAACAATATACTATGAACAGTGCAATTTAAGTGTTACCATATTTTCAGCATAAATACGCACATAATTAGCAGTAAGCCCAAACCAGAGTCCTAACTGCTCAGAATACAGTTTTTGAAGAAATACAAGATCCAAATCCTTCTCTCCACCCTTAGATGCACATACTATTTCCATCCATCCAAGCTGTTCCTAAAATGCAAGTAACCTCCAATCCTACTTGCAAAGGGATCTCAAAAAACAAAGTGGGTTAAATTTTCTACTTTTGCTATCTCCTCCTTTCTCCATACCTACTGCCTTTCATATTGAAAATGTAAAAGCTATCAATATTTCACATACAAACTCAAAATACAGAGGTGCTCCAATTTATATGGGAAAGACATTACCATTAGAACAATCTCACAATATTCTCCTACTCCTTTTCACTTCTTTTCACATCAAGCAAGATATGCAAGATATACTAGTGCCCCAAGGCAGCATATGAACCAAGTTAACTACATTGACCCGAGGTGTCACTGAGTGCCAAAAGTGACAAGTGATGTTCTAATGACACTTTTTTCTTCTCAGTCCCATAAAAATGCATATATTTTCCATCAGACTGTCCAAGGTTGGGTAGGGCAGGTATACACACACAAGTTATGAACACACACACATAGAGCTATATACACATACACACATATATCTAACACAACTGCATGCATGATTGCCTTCACCAGCTCTTCAGCCCTTATTGGTCTTTAACCATCTGTCTCCTAAGTGTGCACACACACTCACACAGCAATGCAAATACTTAATCTGGTTCATGAACAGATGCTGCCAAGGGTCTTCTCTCAAGACAGACCCTCTAGAATAGGCTGAATGTAGGCCATAAAGTAGATTATTAGATTATGTAGTGGGAAAGGACCAAAGCAGGCTCCCTTTCAGTGAGATGGTACCAGCACCGTGTATTATTGTATCACTGTACCTAAGCTTGCTGAGGTACAGTTTTGGGCCTGACTTGAAAAATCCATTCTGGACAACCCTCTGGCTGCATGCAGGCAAGGAACAGAGAGAAGAAATGGCAAAGCCTGGGGAGAGAACCGGCTGCAAAGCATTAAGGGGCCCTATACTCTTAAAGACTTGGCACTTTCTGCTCTACCAGTGACCTCTTGTGGGGAGGGTGGAAAACATACCGCTTTAAGTGACATCCCGCACGAAGGCACTGAACGTCAGCCACACGTTTAAAGAACCTTCAGTACTTTGCAAATTAGCTGAAAAAACATTGCAAGCTGAGAAACTAGGGTTAGAATACAAAGAAAGATTATAGAATCACTTAGGTTGGAAAAAACCTTTAAGATCATCGAGTCCAACCATTAACCCTACTACCATGCACCAAGCCATATTCCCAAGCATCACATCTGTATGACTTTTAAACACATCCCAGGGATGGTGACTCAATCACCTCCCTGGGCAGCATGTTCTAACATCTAACAACTCTTTCAGTGAAAAAGTTCTTCCTAATGTCTAGTCTAAACCTTCCCTGGCACAGCTTGAGGCCATTCCCTCTTGTTCTATCACCAGTTACTTGGGAGATCTTCTCACTGATAAATGAGTAGGGATAAAAATGACTGATGAAACTGAATTATAGTAATTTTGTACTCTGCACTACATTACAAGGTAAGTGACCTTTTTTTTTACATTCAAGAGCACTAAAGAAATGGCTTTGGAAGGATAAATAATGAGAAACCACACTGTGGTTTCTATAAGGCGAGAAGCAGAAGTATATGGCAAGTGAAACTTGCAGCAGTATCTTGCATCTTTGGCTCTAGCAATCACTTTTGATTTAATCAAAGAAACTTCTGTGCCTTCTCTAACCTTAACCTCTTTGTTCTTTTCAATCCTTCTATTCTCTCTTTTCTACTCTCCTTTTTTATCTCCTATTCCATCCCATTTTCCACTTTGGATTTCTCCTCCATTAGACTTCTACCTTTGATACCCATCTGTTCAACTTGTCCAAGTTCACATCCAACAAAGTCAAGTAGTAGGAAGCCTGGAGATGAAAACATAAAATGTTCTGTCACTCATTTTTCCCCTCTCAGCCCCAGTTTAAAACTAGTTAGTTTCCCCACCAATCTCAACTCATCCTAGTTAATGTGATTTGACTCCCAGAATTAGCAGCTCACTCCTTTATTCAAGGAATGTCTTCAGTTATTGATCAAATTAAGGCAGGGATCTTTCTTTGATCTTAATACAATCGAAAATACTGAATCCTGAAGCAAAGCTCGTCTCTCTTACCAAAAGACTAAGTCCCATAAAAGCACATAAAAGCTTTGAGCATCTAAAAATAACTACTTTTCTCATTTAAAAATGGAAGAAATTACATCACAAGGGATCAGATGACTCGTAGTACCTTGTTTACATGTCTGATTGATGCTCCCTGACCTTAGACACATTTCATGCCATTTTGGTTAATGTCTTCTGTAACAGTTGTGCTCAGGGCAGAAAACAAAGTTCAGAAGACTCAATAACTTAAAAACGGGGCTTTGCTGATACTTCATAATCTGAATAGGTGGCAGTACCAGCAATGCCTATCGGAAAGGACATGTTCTATGCAACATAGTCCTGAACCCCAACATTCTTCAAATCACTTCAGCACTTACTAAATAAAGACAGGCATGCTTTGAGAACCAGGGGATAAACTGACTAGTGTCAAGACACATTCCCTCTAGCCCCAGCCTTCAAAATATTTCAATACTCATCAGCTAAGCAACAATATGTAGCTTACTTTTATTACCTTTTAAAGAGAAAAATTGCATTTCAATGACAGTCTTCCATAAATGAAAAGACAACACTGGTGAAATATAGTTTACATTATTAGTATATTTTACTCAGTATGTACAGTTTTCCAAACAAAATGGGTCATATAAAGGCAGTTTGAGAAGCATTAAGTAACCACCTTATCAGCTGTTACATAGGATATGTCTTAGCTGGCTTTGCTTCCTCCAGCTCCGCATCCAACCAGCGGTATCTGCGGTGACGACGCAGAACTTCAATTGCTTTTTGTTCTAGAGATGCTGGCTGAATACCCAGGTCTTCAAAACCAGGAAGGTCAGGAAATGTCATGTCTGTTGTGTGAAACTTTAAAAACAAGGGGGGGAAAAGAAAGGTAATTCACTTGATAGAATGAACAGTATCACACCAAATGCGATCATTCACATAGTATAAAGAAATATTATATACTTACACCTTATTTTACAGGTTTTTTTCAAATTGCAGATAAAAAGCATAAATCCAGAGTACTAGAAGCATCACAGTGTGTCCCAAATAAATTTTCTACAAATGGCAGCTCTTGGGAGATTCTACTACAATTTCAAGGCTGATGTTGCTAAGACACTTTCCCCCAAGAAAAAACCCTGCAATACTATACATGATTGCACCTTGTACTAGATCTGAAAACCTATTCAAGCACCAATGTGCACTCAACCGGCTGTGTGTAAGTCCCAGTTCCTTGACTGATTTTAGTACAGTATTTTTCCTTGGGAGGAAATTCAATGTGGCCCTACAGAACTATGGCAGTTCAATAGGAGATACATAAGTTCTGCATGTTAGAAAATGGTGATTTCTCTTTTAAGTCAACCACATCTAATTTTGTGTAGATTACCTGAGAATGAAAACCTTGAAAAAAGGAACAATGAGACACAGAAGTGAGATGAAGAAACTCCCCTCTCACACTACCCACGCTATAGCTGAATTGCAGTAGTTAGTTACTGATTTGATGCAGGTTTATTTTGTAAAATGTCATTCTATAAACTACAAAGGCAGCTAGGAGTCAGGTTTTCAGGAGCGTTTTATTTACATCCATGGTCAATACAGTCAATAGAACTACAATGTGAACGCACTCTACTATTGGGGATGAGTCAATGGTTTGGGGGGAAGGGGTAAGAAAACTTTATCCTAGACCATTAATAAGCTTCCCTTCTTTATTACACAGGATGACCACAGTTTTAGACACTTATTTCCAAACAGAATAGGAAACTGGTATTTCATAGATGGAGAAATGTAACCATAGAAATTAATTGTCTACAGCTATCCAGTAAACAGCTTTAAGTACAGGACTCAGTTCTCCCTGACTACCCTGATAGGGTAGCACCCTATCTCAAATTAATTTGGGGGCAATCAGGTCATAATAAGCTATTGATACAGTATCATAACGAAAGGCATTACATTCCACCTCTGCAATATAGTTGGGAGAGTACCTGATATTTCAGGCAAGCAGCAAGCTTTAAGACTGCCAGAATGTATTCTGACTATCTTTGCTAACATACACATATGCCAACAGTTTTGACACCAATACTTGCTAAATCCTACTTCTTCCTCACTTGCAGTTGGGTTTTTTTGTAAGTTATTTCTCCACCTCCACTCAGACACCCTAAGAAGTTAGGAACAAACATGAAGTTGCAACACGTTCACAAGTAATGTACTCTAATATTAAGCAAGAATTTGGTCTGTATCCAGAACCTGAATCGTAAAAAAACACCATTATCTGGATGGTGTAAGTGATTTTAATGCATATAGAGGTACACAAACTCACTAATTGCCTAGAAGTGGGGAGCACCCCTGACATATCTTAGCTGCACATTGTACATCCAGTTTCTTCTTTGGCTTTGCTATTTTCAGTAGCAGGCATTGTGGAGGAGAAGGGCACAGGCACAGCGAGAGCTGCAGCCTTGACCGCTTTTTAATACCAAAGAAGGCTGGGCCCTTTCCCTGCCCCCATCATGTTACTTCTTGCTATATAACCCTCTCACTAATTGTTTCAATCAATCACATTTAGAGAAAAGTTAACTATTCTTCCTCCACCAAAGCTAGTGGAAAGACTACACCACAGTAATACCTTTTAAAAACAGTTTCTTAGCCCCTCTCTCTTACTAAGTCTTTCTAAGATCAAGAGGTAAACATATTTTAGCACTCCTTGAATGTTAATTTCCCAGTAGAAGTTGCAAGTACACAATAAAACATTTTCCAAGAAGAATTTGAGAGTTGTCCTACACTTACCCGGTCCACTTTGTCTCGTGTTAACCACGGCTCAAATGGATTAATCTCAAAGAACCTTGCAGCTAAACTGTAATCAGAAAGAGTATTGCAAAAGATGCACAGAAGAAAATGAGAACTGGTAAAAATATTTCACACTTAGTAGACAGTGAGCAAGAGCTTGTAGCTATTCTTGAAAGCTATGAATTCATTAAGCAGTGAACATCCCAGCCAGCAAGTTCTTAGCTGCATTTCTGATAACTTTAACCGTTTGCCACTGAATTATTTGGTTGTCTATTCTTTTACTTTGGAAGGGAAAGGAAGAGCAGACATCTAGAAATAAAAGTGAGTGGTCACTGGCTCGGGAATTTAAGTCTTCCCATCCAATTTCCCCACACACCAGATGGGTCAGTCTTGCCCATGCCTTTCCTCTAAACTCTGCTCCCTAGCAGTGGAGGCAGTAATCCAATTAGTCATAAAGTTTGATTCAATGCCTCCACAAGAAAACATGCTTGCTGACAACTAAATGATTTAACAGCCATACAAACAAGATGTTGGAATCTGGAGCAACCTGCATCTATAAAAAGGATAACAATTAGTGTATCTGCAGTTTTCAGAAATGAAATTTCCTTGGAAAGAAAATTGGACAGAGAAGAAAATAACACTACAGCTATTGCTCAGTGTCTCAGGACCAATGGTATTCATGGTACAATCTCTTACTGAAGGACTCACCTGGCAGACAAGGTTACTGCACATAAACAGAACTATGCTTACCCATCTTTCAGATGCACTCTTATAAAAAATATGAAATGCCACTTAGTTTAGCCCATAAAGAAAAAAGCATAACATGGATACAGCAAACATGAATAAAACTAATCAGCACTCACACAATTACTTTTTAACAAAGTATGTCAGTTGAGCTGTCTTAACCTGATGCCTGGACAGCCAGTTTGGAAACGGGTGCAGCAGTCCAAGATGTTGTTCTAGTATTATTCAATACCAATACTTTAAGCTGCTGTAGAAAAATCTTTCAAGGCCTACAGTCATACACAAAAATTTTCTCTGTAGTGCTATTACAAGTTTGTTTAGTTTGCCACTGATTCTCTCCGCTTAGGATCTTTTGCTACTTCTTGACTCAGCAAAGTAATTCAATTAGTCTAGATCTTCATTGTTATCATAGTAGAATCATAGGGTTTGGAAGGGACCTCTGAAGATCATGGAGTCCAACCCCTCTGCTGCAGCAGGAACACCTAGGGCAGATCACACAGGAACGTGTCCAGATGGCACTTGAAAGTCTCCAGAGAAGGAGACTCCATAACCTCTCTGGGCAGCCTGTTCCAGTGCTCCATCACCCTCACAGTAAAGAAGATTTTCCTCATGTTGAGGTGGAACTTCCTGTGCTGCCGCTTGATGTCATTTCCCCTCATCCTATCACAGGGCACCACTGAAAAGAGACTGGCCCATGTTTCACATCCACCCTTCAGGTATTTACAGATATCAATAAGGTCCCCTCTCAGTCTTCTCTACTCAAGACTAAACAGCCCCAGGTGTCTTAGACTTTCCTCATGTGACAGATGTTTCAGTCCCTTAGTCATCCTCATAGCTCTCCACCATACTCTTTCCAGTATATCCTTGTCCCTCTTGAACTGGGGAGCCCAGAACTGAACACAATACTTCAGATGTGGTCTTACTGGGGCAGAGTAGAGGGGGAGGAGAACCTCCCTAGACCTGCTGGCCACATGGTTCCTAATACATCCCAGGATAGCATTTGCTCTCTTGGCCACAAGGACACATTGCTGCCCCATGGATAACTTGTTGCCCACCAGGACCTCAAGGTCCTTCTCCATGGGGCTGCTTTCTAACAGGTCAACCCCTAATCTGTATGTAGTTTTTTCTCCCCAGGTGCAGGACTCTACACTTATTCTTGTTGAACCTCATTAGGTTCATCTTTGCCCAGCTCTCCAGTCTGTCTAGATCTCACTGAATGGCTGCACAGCCTTCAGGTGTATCAGCCAATCCTCCCAGCTTCGTGTCATCAGCAAACTTGCTGAGGACACACTCCATCCTCTCATCTAGGTCACTGATGAAGATATTGAATAAGACTGGGCCCAGTACCGACCACTGGGGAACACCACTAGTCACAGGTCTCCAACTGGATTCTGCACCATTGATCACAACCCTCCGGCCTCTGTTGTTCTGCCAGTTCTTGATCCATCTCACTGTCTGCACTTCTAACTCACTTCCTGAGCTTATCCACAAGGATGTTATGGGAGACAGTGTCAAAAGCTTTGCTAAAGTCAAGGAAGACAACATCCACTGTTCTCCCTGCATCTATCCATTCTGCCACACCATCATAGAATGCCATCAGATTAGTCAGACATGACTTCCCCATGGTGAATCCATGCTGGCTACTCCTGATAACCTTCTTTTCTTCCATGTGCTTAGAGATGACCCCGAGAATGAGCTGCTCCATCATCTCTCCAGGGATGGAGGTGAGGTGACCAATCTGTAGTTACCTGGGTCCTATTTCTTGCCCTTCTTGAAGACTGGAGTGATGTTAGCTTTCCTCCAGTCCTCAGGCACCACTCCCATTTTCCAGGACTTTTTAAAGATGATGGAGAGCAGTCTAGCAATGACTTCTGCCAGCTCCCTCAGCATATGTGGGTGCATCCCATCAGGGCCCATGGATTTGTAGATGTGCTGTTTCCTTAACTGATCTTTAACCCAATCTTCTTCAATCAAGGTGAAGTCTTCCTCAGTCCTAACTTCCTCTGTAGTCAATGTTGTCAATCATGTTTGTTATTATGTTAAGTTTATTACAAATACACTTTTCATACACTTGGAGGCCTGTGCCTAAGCAGAAGACTCAAGCTAGCAAACAAGTATCTAGGGAAAGCCAGCTTCTACACTCCTACCCTGTTAAGCAAGAACTGGCAAAAACAAATAACCAATGCAAGAGTTATTTATGCTTCTGTGTTGCCTGGTAGATGCCAAGTTCTCAGGGAAGGAAGGGTGCCACTTACTGGTAGAGAGGGCGAGGAAGCGGATAGGGAACAAAGGCTCGGAAGCAAACTGCATAGATGTATTCTACCATATCGTAAAGGAGGTATCTTTTAGGTCTGAAAGAAAAAGCAACAAGCATTAAAAGTAAGTTGGGTATACTTAAATATTTGCAGCTAGAGACAAACATTTTAAAGCCCTCCAACCCAACCCACCACTGTCAAACGGTATAAAGTGTATTCTGTGCACTTTTAGAGCACATCTTTAATGTACCTCCTCTATATGGTAACTACTGACTCAAATCCTAAATGCAAGATTTTCAGCACTGGGACAGGACTGAATTTGGACAAGTCCACTTGGTAGTTTGTCATAGAAGGAAGCCAGAAAGAAAATTATAAAACTTAAGAAAGGTTTATTAACAAGACATCACATCTTTGGTAGCAAATTGCTGCAAGGAAATCAATTTACCTTCCTTTGCTCAACTAAGAACATGTGTGGTGAGGTCAACACACTGGAAGGAAGGGATAAAACTCAGAGAGGGATCCTGACAGGCTTGAGACATGGCCTCATGCAAACTGCATGAAGTTCAACCAGGCCAAGTGCAAGGTCCTGCACCTGGGACAGGACAATCCCAAGCACAAATACAGGCCGGGTGAAGAATGGAACAAAAACAGTGTGGAGGAAGAAGGGATTGGCTGATATAGTTGCCAAGTCACTCTCCGTGATGTTTCAAAACTCGTGGCAGTCAGGTGAATTCTCTGATGACTGGAAGAAAGGAAACATTACACTCATTTCTAAAAGGGTAAAAAGGCAGACTTCAGGAACTACCAACCTGTCGGCTTCATCTCTGTGCATGGGAAGATCATGGAACACATCTTCCTAGAAGACATGCTAAGGCACATGGAGGACAGGGACATGATTCAGGACAGCCAGCATGGCTTTACCAGGGGCAAATCCTGCCTGACCAACCTAGTGGCTTTCTACAATAGTTCTGTTAATAGAACTTACAAGAGAAAAGACAGCAACTCAGCTGAGAAAAACACTTTGTTTTCATTAATTACTAGCAGGTTTTTTACCAATTTTTTTTGCCCTTACACTTTAAAATCCTCATGCCTATCCAAAGGTAGCATAAACTAATTTCAGTTTTATTCTGATATGTTAGAATGGATGTGCAAGACAACCAAACTTAAAAACATGAAAATAAACAATTTGTTCCTTTTCAAAGTCCCAAACACTAAGAATACAACTTCACCAAGAACAGAATCACATTGAAGTCTCATTACATTAACCACAATACAAGCAGACTGCATGCTGTAGAGAGCATTAGCATTCAAGACAAGATTTAACAAGTACATAAAGCAAAACCAATGCTATTGGGGAAAGAGATAAAAAAAAGATTAAAAAAATATACTAAATCTTCGATAATACATAAACAGCAGTGACACCGCTAGCTGTCACAGTTAAAACTCCATTCTACAGGCATCACTCCTTTTGTGGCAAGCAGCTTTACATTTTGTGGTTTTGCATTAGTTATGTCCATCTGAAACCCAAGTATCTATTCTCTTTGATAAACAAGTGGGTTTGAATGGCTGTCTGGTATCTGTTTCTGCTTGTTTTTTAGTGGGATGATATCCTGGTGATTTGAAAACAGCTTACTGAATAAAATTTGTTGCTGCTAGTAGTCCTTTCAGAACATTGTTAGCTTCTTTCTCTTATTTGCTAGGTTTTGAGCACAAGTTCCTCAGCATGATTTAAAAAAAAGCTGAAGGCCTGCTTGCTGCCTTTTCCAGAACATCAGCATACAGGGCACCCAGCCTAGCTCCAGGATAACATCTTCAACAGCTCAGTTACAGCACAGAAGAAAGTGACTCCACATGAGTAAAAGATGAACCAGCAACAATCTCTGCACTATGGAAATAAAGAGCTGTCACTGCAACAGCATCACAAAACAAACATGGAAAAAGATAAGTCTTTTACAAAATTCAGATACTATGCACATATCCAGTGTACAAGGGGCAGAAAACTGAGATATGCTTGCAAAACAAAGAAGAGAGCTTTTCAGCCTAATTTGTATCTTGACTAATTAGTAACTCTTCCCGTTGTAAGTTAATCTAATGCTCCTTTTACCACCTATATTGGATGAAGACCAGTATCAAAACATGGGCCCACTACCTTGACACGTGCCATGCTAATGACCTATTCTGCCATGGAGCTTTTATATGCAAAATATTCCAAGGGATCCACTGTCTCTATCCATTCTAATTCTAGGTGGTTTCCACACAGCTTCAGCAGATTTTTTTCCAAATCTATGTTGTATTTTCCAAGAACACTTATTAAATGCAATGAGGCCCAAACTATGATTTTCAGAGTACTCACAAGAACAGCTTGAGTCATTTTTCCTCCCAAAAAGGAGGTGGAATTTATTGCAGCTCCAACTGTGTGCATGGATGGGAAATTAAATGTACTGTGCAGCATGCCAAAAAATGACACCAAAAAGGAGCACTGCAGTTAATTAGAATCAGAAAAGTAACCTACCCAGCCAAGGCATATGTTTTTCCTTTAGCATCAGGATCCTTAATTGCATTAATAATTGCCTTTGCTACATCAACCACCTGTGAGAAACAAATTCAGACAATGACCAAAAGAAAACAAGAACACATGCACACACTCCTCTTTCAGAAGTGATTTGCTCAAAACACAGAGGATTTGGGATTGTATTGTTTTAGTGAAAACTTACATATACTGGTTGCTTCACTGTTTTTTTGCCCAGAGAAATAAGAGGCACACCACCAAACCAGCGCATGTCTGCAAGAAAGACACACATGTAACTTGAGAATACAATCTATTAATCCTTTCAGTAAGCAAATAACCAATACATTTTGCACCACGTGTGGATCTTGTCTAAAACTGACTTAACTTTACATAAAAAAAGATAAAATTGGGAAGAATTACTGTTCAATTCCAGCAGCACAGCTTTCAGTAAACATTTATTTTTCTTACTAACAAGGATGGGAAGACTGTACAGTTTACTTAGAGTGGTTCAGAGATATCTCAGCTTTGCAAGACAGAAACATTTTTGTTGGTGATACATCAGAGTCATTACTGCTGCTTATAAGCCCAGAACAATTCAGGTCTACTTTTACATTTGAGCACTACCAACTTGAAAAATTACTTTCAGGGTAAACTACTTTGAAGGTTAAGAAGACCAGATCTTAGCTCAGAACAATCTAAATGAAAAACCAATAATACACATTCCCCTCTCAAAAACAAACAGCAAAGTCTAACTAGATTCAGAAATAATTCAGTCATGTGATGAAAACTTCTCATTTCCCATTACATATCTTGAGCTGACAAAACGTAATAAACTTCTGTTTAAAGCATAGCTCTTTGCTTTTCAAAAGTAAATCACATTTTCCCTCTGTTCTCTACAGAGAGGTATACATATCGTATGTGGTTTTATTATTTCATGAGTACATACTCGCATAATGATTGAGAAATCGGTCCTCTCTCCCAAACATCTCAGAGGGCTTCAAAATGATAGCATCTGGGAATTCTTCCCTCACTGCTTTCTCTCCAACAGCCTATCATTCAATCACAATGAACAAAATAATTGTTACACATTGAGAGCTACCAAATTTTAATCTTGTTTTTTTAATAAAATGTATACTGAAGAAAAGACAGCACACTGAGCTCAAAGAAACAAAAATAGCTGAAATTAGGACAACAGTTGTATTAAAAAGAGAAAATCAGTAATACAAATAAGGAAAAAATAATAGGATAACAGAGATTTTACTTTTTGGTATATGAGCAGGTAACAATCCCACTCCAAGCACCTGTAACAGTGATACTTATCTGTCTTTGCAGAACTCATTTTGGTACCACCTTCTTCTTTGCTAGGTCAATCTAGGCTTAGATGTTAGGCCTGATACTAGGCCCCACACCATTAAACTAGTTCCTCCTTCTTAATGACAGTGATTTTAGGCAGAAGGATACTCAAGGAAGAAATAAATCTTTAACGAATAAAAGATCTATTCCCCTTCAAAGCACATGAAGTACTAAGGATTATTTCTAGCTCAAATAACTACAGTAACTCAAAAGTTCCTCAGCTGCAGAAAACATTGCATAGTAAATTCATGCACTGATTTCCTTCAAACAGACCCAAAAGAAAACAATAACAACCAAAAAAAACCTACAAAAAATAAAAAGTAGGCTCTCAGAAAATATACTCAAAAGGATTCCAGACTTACTTTATTCCTGAGGTATTTAGAAGGACTCTTCATGCTAGCATTCAGGTGAGAGATGTGAATGAGTGTTTCCACACCAGCTTCCCTAGTGATCTGCGCAATAGTTCTAGGAATATTTACAAATTCATCTTCAAATTTGAAGTTTCTAAAACAAGGCAAAAAACCAAATTTTACTTTAAGAGCAATTAACACTGGCTGCCTATCAACCAAATAGCAACCGTTACTTATTACTTGAATACATGCTTTTTGCTAGAAACAATATTTCCTTTTGTGAGAGACTCTTTATATAATAAAAACAAGAGGCAAGTGAAATGCAACTACATCTCGAGTACTGGTTTCTCACCATATCATCATATCAGTATGAAAAATCCTCTTGCCCACTTGCCTATGACAAACAGAAAACAAAGACTTATTCTTTTTTTTTTTTTTTTTTTTTAAGTGCTGCATTTTGAAAACTGAGCAAAGCTGTCTTTTTACAATATCTGTCCAAAATTTGGCTTGATTTTATTTAACTATAATACAAAGGAGGTCAATAATTCTGAACAGCCTACATTAGGGCAGATGCTAGGCATTGCGGAGGTGGATAAAAACAGGCTAAAGAACAGGTGCTTAAGGAAACAGAAAATTGTACATAGACAGAGCAGTTAGAACCATTGCATAGCAGCAGGGACTTTAGGAGAAGCATACAAAAAGAACAACTCCACTCACTTCATGGCACTTAAGGGGCCTAAATTAGGGGGTTCAGCTATAAGCCAATTTGGTATCTGATCAAGAATAATACAGAACTTCTATCTCCAAGCAGAACTGACACTATAGGCTGGCAACAATACCAAAATCCCAACTATCCTCAAGACTGCAAGAAAAATAACTGGCTTCCCCATGTTTTTATATTGTCCTTGTAAGCACCCTTCTCCATCTTTTCCATTTGCTTTGGGTAAAAAACATCTTGTTCAAATGCCTCTCTGTCCTTATCTACTCCCACAGCTCTTTGGATCCCACTGGAGTCTGAAGAAAACCTTAAAAATAAAAAAGTTATTTTTGACCCTTCAACAACTAATCTGATCCTGGGAACCATCACTCCTGTTCTACTCACAAAAATAGATGTTAGAAACACACAAGAATGAACAACATCCCTCCTGTAACTATGGAGTTTTGAAACAACACAGTATACACAGATGAGACTGTATGCTAAAACTAGGCAAAGAGGGATGCAATTAGTGGCAGACTTTTTTTTTTTTTACCGATCTTTACTTCTCATCTTACTTTTTATTTTTCCCCTGCTTAAGTTTTTCATAGACTTCGAGATTATTACAATTCTTAGTTGGACCTGGTGTTTTACAGACCATAGAATTTTATCTCAGGGTTCCAGCACCACCACTGATACCAACATGTATAATATACACAAGAACATTTGTGTCATATACAGTGCTAAGTTTTGGATAGTTCAAAAGTGTTTAAGACTCTTAAAACACTCCAGTTACACTAAAAAGTTAACACTTCAACTCCTCTGCTTTTTAATCTGTTAAAACTGACCAAGAAGCAAGGTTTGGGATTTTCTTTTAAACTAGAATTACACTTGGTGTTATTTTTATTTTTAAAAAGTGTGACAACAAAGAAACCCTCCCGTATATGAATCATACCTTCTAGACAACTCCAGAAAGTTTAAAGGTGAAGTACACAAGAAATACATTAAAAAAAATATAGAGAGATTATATTCTCTTTGGGCCAACTGTACAGTCCTTCTTTTCTTCCCTCATTCCCACATTACAATGAATTTTTTTCAGTTTTGACATCAATAACCACTTGAATTCTTACACTTGTAATTTACTAACAGCACAAAACAACCCTGACAGGTCAGTTTGTACATTTCTACCTATATCCCAAAGTCTGAAGGAGAAGTATAAAGAACCAAAAACCTTGTCAGATGCACAAGACCAAAGTTATTTTAGGTTTGGTGGGCTTTTCCCTCAAATAAACTATGTTACAGACACCAACTCGAATAAGAAGCTAAATGACTATCAGGAAGCACCTCTTCGAATTTGAATGCAAAACCAAGGTGTCCCCCAGAAGTTATGCATGATACGTGACTAGACAAGAAACAGTTGAAATAGTATGTCTGTTGGCAAGCATCTATTCTAAGAAAAATAATTGTAAAATTTGAGACTGTATTAATAGAATTGAATTGGTAGTGTGACTAAATTCTGTAATTTGAACACCAAATTCACAAAAAGAGCAACAAAGGCATTAGGCTAGTAAACATAAATTAAACCGTTATCTACATTTGTTTCTGCCTACTATGATAGCAAAATTATGCCCTGTATAAAGGCACATGTCACAACTAATCAATTTTTGTATGGCAGTTCTGCACAAGGCTTTAAATAAAATGGACATAACTGCACACATGCAAAAACAAAAATAAAAAATGAGGGTATAACAGGCATTTTTAACCCAAAATAAATATGGCATTTTTTTAAAAAGAATTTCAAAACAGACCTTTTTAAAATTATTTCAGAACATGTGTATGGAGCTAATACTGTCTGTGCCAAAATTCTATCACAGAATTATGTTATTAAATCATAAGCTTAGGAACTCTCCATTAGCTATTCCTGTTTATTAAGATTTACCAGAGAACAGGAAAAGCTTGATGATAGCTTATTCCAGTAGGATGAAGGCCCACTTCTGTAGTAATGTAAATAAGAGCTCATAGAAACTGGTGAGCCTCTGTCAGCTTTAGGAAGACACCCATGAAACATCTGTAAGGCATATGAAAGTAGCACATTGAACCCTCTGAGAGAAAAAAAGCTGTACACTAGATATAATGTACATGTAACTATGATAGAAATATAGAAACTGAAATAATGCATTTTTTCAAGAGATCATATGCAGGCATCTAGTTAAATGTTTAAAGAAACAGAAGAAATTTTATATGCAAAATTTCAGTTCTGCCTTTTAATGAGAACCAAAAAGAATGTCAGCTTCACTGTGTACTGTACACATGGTGTAAAATATGGTTACAATGTCCAACACCTGGCACAAATCTATCTATATACCAAAGAAAAGAAAGGAAAATTACCTTGTTTCCCACTCCTTTCCAACCAGATTAATGACCACATTGCTGTGCTCGACGGCTCTTCGGATAGAGTCTTTGTCCTTACAGTCCCACTCCTGTAACCAGAGCATTAATTGGGAAAAATATGAGATAATGTGTAAACAGGCACAATCAAAGAAAGCTCTTTCACACAATTTCCATTTAGAGGCTAAACAATAGCTGAAGTTCTGACTTTCAGAATGATTAACAGATTTCCTTAGATAGCAATGGTACTGTATTTGATCTAAAGCCAAAGCAAAAGACTTACCATGAAGAGAAGCTGCCCCAGGTCACCCATCGGCCGCAGATACATGAGGTCATACTGATCACAGCGGTAGGGTATGATTACTTGAGATCCAATGCGACCTGAGAGTTCAAAGACAAGGTTTCCTTTTTCTCAACCTACTACATAACTTTAAGAAGAACTTCTGAACCACCTGAACTTCCTTCCTTCCCTGGTGTTAAAGCCCAACAACGACACATAGTATCTCGAATAGTTGTCTGCAAAGCTAAAGGTAGCACAGAAGTAAGTTTTTAAACCTACATAATTGGAATTCTTACACAGAGACACACTTGAATGTTTGGGCTTGTAAGACAAAGTATGAAAGCTTGTTAACAAACAACATCCAAAAAAAAATTCACTGTATGCTATAAACATAATACAATACTTATAAATTAATAACATCTAAGGATATTTGCATTTTTTTAAGTCATATGGAAAGGAGAAGAAATTAAAAATTCAAACTATTTTCTAAAACTCTAAGTCAAAAGGGCAGTTTTTAAAGAATTAAAATTTCTTTCAAATATTTTAGTAAAATGTCCTAATAATGCCAAAACCAGAAGAAACAAATCCATGCTGTACCTCTCCTAAGACCTGCACTGGAAAAACAATACTTGAAGGAGAATTACTTATATTATTATAATCTAACCATGTTTGAAAGCTTTTAAATTTCCTAGATTAAAACAGTTTTCACTAACTGTCACTTCCTGGCACTTTAGCAGACTGAACACTACTAAAGCATCTCATAAAATACTTTTACAATCCAAAATGCCAGAGATTTCTAGATTATCCTGCAACCTGCAGAAAAAAAAAAAAATTCCCAATAAACCTTTATTTTTTTTAATTAGTACTCCTAGGGAACATTACCTAAACGGTTGACAACATATCTTCCTAGGAATCCTGTAGCCCCAAAGACAGTAGCCACAATGCCACTAACAGAGGACCGTCCACTCCTTCCATGAGGGATCACAGCATGATGAACTTGGCGGTGCTGCTGCAACGCAGATGGGGCTGCAGCTAACACAGAAATGCCAGGACCTACAACACAAAGCAGGATGTGATACAAGCTATGAGACAGCAGTGTCAAATCATAGGTCATGTTATTTTTCTCAGTGTAGATCCATTTTTTTCTAATCTCTCCCAGTAAAATTTCCCATGTGGAGACTCCTGACAGACTATTTCAGTGACATTTGGATAGGGCAGAGGATTGAAGGAGCTTTTGACAGAAGTCAAAGACCAAACTTAGACACAAAGGGAGCAAACTAATGGTATTAGTCCCTAAACAGCAAGTAAAGCTTAGCAGGCTAGCATTAGTACTTGACCATACAAGGTGAAGCACCAAGGTTAAGCAAATAAAGAGTACTTGTTATAGGAAGTTCCCATCCAAGTACCCCCACATCACAGAAACAAAGAATCACAAAAAGGTTTGGGTCGGAAGGGACCTTAGAGATTATCTAGATCCAACCCCGCTGCCTGGGCAGGGGCACTTCCCACTTAAGCCAGATTGCTCAAAGCTCCATACAGCCTGGTCTTGAACACTTCCAGGGATGGGGACACCCACAACTTCCCTGGGCAGCCTATTCCGGTGTCTCACCACCCTCCCACTAAAGATTTCTTCCTAACTTTCTTCCTGTCTAACCTAAATCTCCCCTCTTCCAATTCTAATCCACTATCCCTTGCCCTCTTGCTACACCCCCTTGTAAAAAGTCCCTCCCCAGCTTTCCTGTAGGCCCCTGCAGATACTGAAAGGCTTCGATGAGGTCTACCCAGAAGCTTTTCTTCTCCAGCCTGAAAAACCCCAACTGTCTTAGCCTGTCTTCATAGGAGAGGTGCTCCAGACCTCTGATCCTTTTGTGGTCCTCCTCTGGACTTTCTCCAAGAGCTCCATGTCCTTCTTATGTTGGGGGGGTTCCAGAACCAGACACAGGATCCCACTCCACAGGTGGAGTCTCACGAGAGCCGAGTAAAGGGGCAGAATCACCTCCCTCGCCCTGCTGGCCACGCTTCTTTTGATGCGGCCCAGGACACGGTTGGCTTTCTGGGTTGCAAAGGCACAGTGTCTGCTCATGTTGAGCTTCTCATCCACTATTACCCCTAAGCCCTTCGCCTCTGGACTACTTTCAATCCGTTCTCCATCCAACCTGTATTTGTGCAGGGATTGTCTGGGAATGGCAGTACAACTGCAAGTATAAAGGATAACACCAAGGGACCAAGTCTGATGATCACAAAATCATAGAATCAAGGTTGGAAAAGACCGTCAAGATCATCAACCCCAACTGTCTGCCCTAAAATCCCTAACCACTAAACCATCTCCTGAAACACCACATCTACCCGTTTCTTGAACACCTCCAGGGATGGTGCCTCCACCACCTCCCTGGGCAGATCTTCTTACCTTCATTTCTGTAGTGTTTTAATAACCAGGAGGCTTTATGTAACTTATTTTTTAAGAAAAGCAGACTCACAGAAAAGTGACTGGACTCTTTATAACCAGCAGGATTCTTTCAGGCATATAAAAAAGCTACATAGCATGCTGAGATGGTGTAAGAGAAAGCATGATGACCCACACTCCTCGGTGCTTTGCTATCATATACTTCCCTTTGTAAAGGTTTGTTAAAAAAAAAGAAACCAAAACATAGCATTAGTATTTACAGAAAAAAACACTATCTCTGTTATTTTCAGATAGGAATAAAACCTAAAAGCAACAAGATCTCAATCCACTGTGAAGGCCTTTTGAAAAAATATTACACTGATCAACCCGTGTAAGAATAACAATAAAGTTAATAGTGAATAATCTACACACATCATTCACCTACTTTGTGGCTTTTTTGCTGTTATTTCTGAAAAAAAATATTGGCAACATACTCTTCATGATGCTATAATTGTCATACTAAGAAATAGCACCCAACTACTCTTTTGTATTCTCCCACCTTTGTGCATACAGCTGGTGTCACCTGTCTCACACTGTAAGGTTTTTAGTAGTGTACAACTTTTTTTGTTCCATCACTGTACAAGATCTGCCACAATGCACAGCTACACGCCCAAATCACCACTACTATTTCTAAAAAAACAGTTGAGATTTCATGAGGATCAAAGAAAACAGACTAGAGATCCTCACATTGATTCACAACCAATAAAGGATCTTCTACATCGTGCGGAGGCCTATAAAAATGAAACATCTAGTAACTCAGAACCACATCATATATTGAGCCACGCAGTTTTCATGGCCCATGTTAATATCTCCAGACTGCCTAAAGCTCTGTGCTCCTGCCTAGAACAAACTTGCACAGGGATTTCTTTTTCCCCGAACAGCAGGATTGAATTTTCTTCACTAACCAGAATTTGTCACCAGAAGTCCACTTTAACAATCTTTATTTGAAGCAATTTATAAACACTGGTAAGAAGCAAATCTCAAATACACACAATAAACTAGAACCACCTTTTTCTGTTGAAAAAGCACATTGATCCAATTAGAAGTAGGTACAATTCCTTCCTCACCTGGATTAACCTACAAAACCCATTTGTCATCTCCCACTTTACTCAACACAGAAGCATATACCGAATCAATTTAACTAAAAAATCGGTTATGTTTTGGCAGAAAAGGCCAAAATATAAGATTTGAATATAATTTTGCTACTTGAGCTGCTTATAGACCGGCCAAGATGTCACGGTCACCTAAGAAAAAGGTGAAAACAACACAAACTTTTAGCCTACAGCGCAGCTTTCGCTGGCTGAGATTCTGACAGCCCCAGGCAGCCGGAGCCAACACCAAGCAAACCCCCATTCCCCGGAGAGAAGGACGGCAGAAACCCAACCCTTCCTGCCACCAACAGGTATTTTTCCCCAGACGCGGCCCTGCGCGCTCCCTCGCGCCAGCCCTACCCCCGAGGCCGCGGCGGTGGGAGGGGAGGCCGGCAGACGGGCGGCAGCAGAGACAGAAACAGAGCCCTGGAGAGGTTCCCCGCGGGCGGCAGCGGCTGC
>NW_009952157.1:328480-333330 GCF_000747805.2 Chaetura pelagica | reverse complement strand
CCTCCACTGCTTGCACCACGGTGCTGCTGCTGCTACAAGTCACAGCTGCTGCTGCTCTCGCTGCTGCAGCTGCAATGAGGGCCAGGGCCTGAGTGGTCAGTGCTTATGGCCATGGGGCTTTATGACCTCACAGTCCCATTGGGACCTCATGGCTGGTCTGAGGCAGCAGGGGTGGGAATGGGAGAGATGGTTTTCACTGTGAGTCCCTGGAGCACAGCCTGGACTTCATCCTGCAAGTCCTGTATGCCATGTGTTAATTCTTAGCTGGCCTTGGCTCACCGTGATGATGGCACCAAGGTGGGATCACGTGGATGGAGCAGGCAGGGACGGGTAACAGTCGCGTGGTGCTGCCCGTTCATGGAGCAAAGTGGATTGCCTGCATCCTGTCAGTCTGATGAAATACAGCATTTGTATCAAGCCCTTCACAATTTCACGTCGGTCAAGAGGCAGCGCTGAACGTACAGCACTTAGTCAGTGCCAGGGTGGCTGGGGAAGAGCTGGCTGATGCTGCCTGCAGTCGTGGGAATCACCAGCAGGAGCGGAATTTTGCACTTGACGTGCACCTTGCAGTAGAACCATACTATTTGTCACTGTTCAGTAGAAGAGAACCTTTTTTTTGTGGGAAAAACTGGAGAGCGTCCCTAGGCCATAGAGGGCCCTGCCCCCATCACACCTCTATACCCTTAGACTCCATAGCCCAGAGAAGGCTCTCCCCTCTATACACCTTTCTGCTTAGAGACTCCACAGGCCATAGAGGGCTCCCAGCTCTACACACCTTTAGACCCCTGGATTCCACAGGCCATAGAAGGCCCCCTCATGCACCCCTATATACCCATAGACTCCACATGCCATTATCATGGAGGCATCCATGAAGCAGAGAGAGCAGCTACTCAAACAGATCTGTTTTCATCAAAAATTACCTAGTGCTCTGATGGACCCAAGTAAATGACAAGTTTGGGTACATTTGGGACATTTGGGTACATTGGGACATTTTCTGTGTAGCAAACCTCTGTCAAGGAGCTGGAGATAAGGAGTGTAGCCAGCAGGCTTCAGCCCAGAAGTTACAGGAGAGCTACTCCCCACGCCTCCTTTCCCTGAGAAAGCAAGAGGAGGAAAAGGGGGGGAACTCTGCTAGGAGTTGGAGACAAAAACGTCTGCTTGAACGTTCCGTCTGACTGCAGCCTAGTGAGAGTTTTCTAGTCCCTGGTCCCTTGACACAACCCTTTGTAAGGGCTGCTGTTTCACCAGCAGTCCGCTGCTGTTCTGACCTCTAGTCCTTCTCCTTTTCCCAGAACCCTTGTGTCCTGCGAGTTGCGTTGCGTGCTGCAGCCTGGCAGAGGCTGCTGGAAGGAGGTGTGTGCTGGAACTGGGCTGGGACGGGCAGGTGGAACACCAGGAGCAGCAGCAGGAGGGTGTGGGAAGCAGAGGCTTGTTTGCAGCAGGCACTGCAGTCAGCCAGCGCCACTGCCAGTGGCGAGTGCTGGTTTGGTTTTGTGGGATTGTGCGGATCAGTCCCTGGGAATTTGCTGCGCTCTAAATCACATATCTAGACACGGAGTAAGTTTAAAGCAACTTTAATCAGGGAAACGGGTGCCTGGCCCTGCCTGCTGACACTGTGAGCGTCCACAGCTGCGCCCGGACGTGGAGCTCAGCCCGTGCTGGTGCCTGGTGGGTTCTGCTGTTGGTACCGCCCAGTCACTGCCACAGCTGCGTCCCTCTTCATGGCTCATCCCTGTGAGAAACGTTTGTGGTGCCAATGAATATGCCCAAACAGACGGTAACCATTTTCCATTCTGTTCTGTTGCCCCAGTTCCTTGATAGCTTCTTTTTCTTAAAAAATTAGATTTGTCTTTGTAGCTGGCACCTCTAGGAAGGAGGCAGTTCATTGTTACTACTTCTGATTGTAGGCCTGCTTCTCGAGCAGTTTCATCTGCTAGCCTGTTCCCTCTAGCTTGTGGGAAGTTTCCTTTCTGATGCCCATTAACATGCACTACTGCCACTTCTTCTGGCAGCATCAGATTCTGCAGCGCTTGCTGAATAAATTTTCCATGGACCAATTCCTTCCCTTTACTGTTTATCAGTCCCTGCTTCTCCTAGATTTTCCCAAAGGTATGCACTACTCCAAAGGCATATCTTGAATCAGTGTAAATCATTCCTTTCTTGCCTTTTAGCATCAATAGCGCTTGGTTGAGAGCACATAATTCACGTTTGGGCTGACCATCCATTGGGTAGTCGCCCCATTTCTTTGACTTCACTGCTTACCCCTCCTGCAATAGCATCCCCATTGTGCCGCTTTCCCTGAATTACTCTTGAAGATCCATCTATGAACAACTGAAGTCCCACATGCAAATGCTTATATCTTTAAGATCTGGTTGGACCTTGGTTTGGTATTCAACTTGTGTTCTAAATCTGAGTTTTCATTATCACCCTTCCATAGAAAGGAGGCAAGGTTCAGGCATGACTCTGTTATTAAGGTTAAACCATCCTTTACCATCAACGTAATCTCATCTTTCAGCCACCTACCAGCTTTCTGAGTCAGAATTGGTTTTACTTGATGTGGTGTGCTTACACTTAATTTTCCCCCAAAAGTTAATTTCCTGCTTTCTTCTACCAAAAGGGCATGCCTCAGGAACATACAGCAACTGTCCCTGGGCTTTTCTGTTCCTAAGTTTAAGCGTTGTAGGTTCAAAAGTAGAAACTCCAAACCTTTCTCCCTCTATTCCTGCAACAAACACTAGTTGACAGGTTAATTTTAGCCCAGGAGGAACATAGTTTAAAGAAGTTCTGCTTGCTCCTGTGTCCACTAAGAAGATTACCTATTCTTCCTGGGGTCCCACCTTTATATTTATCAAGGGCTCTGGGTGGGACTGGGAGAACCCCTGACCCCGTCACTCCTGAGTTTCAAGATCCATCATTGACATCACCCTCCCTTCTCTCTTCAAGTCTGGACACTGCTTTTTAAAATGCCCCAGCTTGCCACAGTTATCCAGCTGAAGGGAGGTTACCAGACAATCCTTACCCTGATAGTCTCCTACTTCGTTCTGCACTTCTTGCTCTTATTCTCCATTCCGCCTTCCCTAGGCTCTATTTCCACTCTCTCTCTCTCTGTTGCACTATGGGTTTGACTCTCTGCTTCACAGTCTGGTCCATTGTACAAACCATCATTTTAACCTTCTGTTTCTGTTTCTCTTCCTCCCAATTCACATACACTTTCTGTGCTTCTCTCAATAACTCCTTGAGTGGTTTCTCACTTCAACCTTCTACTTTCTGTACCTTCTTTTGAATGTCTAGCCATGCCTTAGTAACAAAATGCACTTTTAACAAACCCCGGGCCACCAGATCCTCAGGGTTCATCCCCAAATATTTCTTCATCTGATTCCCTAACAGTTGTAAAAAAATCTGATGGGGACTCATCCTTCCCTTGCCAGAGTTCAAATGCCTTAATAAAATTTTGAGATCTCAGGGCAGCCTCTTTAATTCCCTGTATTATTAGTTCCCTCAGGTCTTTCATATTATTTTGGTGTACAGGGTTATTTTTATCCCAATTGGGATCCACATTTGGGAATTTCTGCTCCGCTGGAAAGGGTCTGGCAGGAAAGGACCTGGGGGTTCTGACTGACAAGCGGCTGAACATGAGCCAGCAGTGTGCCCAGGTGGCCAAGAAAGCCAGTGGCATCCTGGCCTGTGTTAGAAATAGTGTGACCAGCAGCAGCAGAGGGGTGATTGTCCCCCTGTGCTCAGCCCTGGTGAGGCCTCACCTGGAGCATTTCATCCTCCCTGATTCTACGAGAGATGAACCAGAGCTCTTTGGTTTTCACTTCCCTTTTTTTTTTTTAAATACTTCCCTGAATACTTTCAGCAGTGCTGTTACAGGGATAAGATGGACTAGCTGGTCAGAGATGCCTGTGTCTTACAGTGATGTGATAATTTAAAAAAGCAGTAAGGTAATGGGCACATCTAACTTGTTACAGCTCTAATTACAAGTTAACTACATTAAACGTGCGATTTCCAGGGAGCTGAATTTGATTTTTAAAACCGTTCAGAACATCATATTGCTGATTAAGGACTATTTCACTGTACTTGAATCCCAGAGAAGTAAGCACCAAACATCTAAAAGCAGCCTCAGGGCTACTGATCACCTAAAATGTGTGAGGGTTTATTAAGAGTCCCATGCTGACTGTTTCTGGCATCTCCTCAGCTCTCCCACGTCGAGGAGCAGCAGGCTAGTTGCAAACACTGACTTTGAGCGCTGGCAGGTATGAATGGCATGCCTCAGTTTCCACAGAACCCTGCACCCTTGGTCTCCTGACGTTAATGTTGTTATGGAAATGCTGATGTCACTCTGCTTTCTGGCTGGAGCAAGATAAGCAGAAGACCAAAGAGCTTGTCTGGTGAGAACAACTGAACAGCTTAGTTGTAAAACCATCCTTTGAAAGCTCCCTGGGCCCAACAAACACACCACTGCTACTGAGGTAGGACAGTCCAATTGATTCTTCAGATTATTCAGTGCGTATAGGGGATAAATAAGAACACGAGTTAAGGCCTGGAGACCCCCTTTGCTTTCTGATTTCACCATCCTTTTAATTCATCTGGACATTTCATTGGTCTAGGAGACCTCTCTGGATTGTTTGCTTCCGAGACTTCCCCTCACAATAGTCTCTTTGTCCCTACTGTGAAGGACCAGGTATTTCCTTAAACGAACATGAAATCTCCTTTGAGTCAGCTCCACGCGGCGCTGAACCCCCTCTGTGTGTGGGGGGGGGGACCAGCTGCTGCAGGGGAGGAGCCGTGGCCGGAAGCAGGGGCGGGACTAGGTCCCGTCTGATTGGCTGAAAAGCCCGGAAATGCAA
>NW_009952157.1:324621-327998 GCF_000747805.2 Chaetura pelagica | reverse complement strand
CCTGCCCGCTCTGCTGCTCGCTGCCGCCTGTCCCCGCTGCTGGGAGCTGCCTGCCTCTGCCGCTTGCCTGCCTGCCGCCGCTGCTGCCAAAAGTCCCAGCGCCGCCTGAAACCGCCACGTTTCCAGGGTCTGCAAACAGCTGTGCCGCAGCTACGGGGGGGGGCGACCTGCGCTTGGAGTGCCCGCAGCCTCTTTGCTACCCAGCTCATCCTACCTGCACTGCCGTGGTGAGACAATTCCGGCTACCCCAGCTTATAGGGGAAAATATAATCCAGCCATTCGGGTATATCCCTTCCCTCACTTAAATAAGATGTGTAACTAAGGTGTACCCATATATGTTTAATGTGTTATAATCACTCCTTTTGAACCTCCTGCCCCAAATTGCTTTGTTTTCCCCACAATAAACCTTGCTGTTGTTAGAAATATTGGTAAGCACTGAGCGAGTTATTCACTCGAAAAAGTCAGGACATAAGTTCCTGTATCCTCTGTGTGAGGCGATACCCGTGTGGATCTCTCAGCAAATCCTGATAAGTTAATACACTCCAATAAGGAGATATAATAGGTCACGGATCGTGACACCTACTATGGCTTTTTTCAAGAGGTGTGTAAAGACAATGGGCAATTATTCTCTTTCATCTGAAACTCCTCCTTCCTTTGCTGCTGGGTTTCTCTGGCAAGGTGTTTGGGTGCCTTAGGCCCGCAGTCAGGACGGCTGCAGGAATTGGATCTGTTCTGTGTATGCTGTGTTGCATCTGCTTCATGCTGTCTTGCATCTGTTGCATTTGCTAACTCCCTGAAAAGTGTTCGATTTTTAGGATTTAATTTCCCCAAAGTATTAACTTCTTGTGCTGCAATTAACACATCCCATGAGTCAGAATGAAAGCCATTTCTGAGTGCAAGAAAACGGACATGCTGCAGAGATCTCTGCATAACAGGTTGGTTTCTGTGGTGCTGCTTATGAATTTAACTTAGACAAAGCTAGACTCTGCTGGAGATGGCAAAAGGGGTCACAGCATTGCCGGTGGGTCCAGCACAGGGCTGGCACTCAGGGCACCAAGGGTGCTTTCCCAGTTTTGCTACTGGTCTGCCCCAAGTCATGTCACATTTTCACGTCTCAGCTTCCCCATTCCATAGAATGGAATAGTGATGCCTATTTTGTGAAACACTTAGAAGTGAAAACTATGTTAGAATAAAGTATATTATTTTACTGGTTAACTTTACTTCCTGTAAGTAGCGTATCTTGGGTTAATATCCTAATCCTTCAGCTTCCTCTGTTTATATAGAATAATAACTTTTATAACACCTGTTTTGTTTTTTAATTGTTTATTAGTAGTGCAATAGTGTTAGTGCTTTCTTTATCCTTGTAAGAGTGGTATTCCAAGTTATCCCAGCTTCCTTACAAATTGTCTTTGTCATAATATACAATAAATAACTTTGAGAAAAACAAATATGACCACCTCACATTAAGACATACATAAACAAAATATTTTAGTGCTGACAATAACAGCTTGTTCTTAGAAAAAATAAAAGCTACAGCAGATAAAATTCACCCTCAGTTGAAACTGATGTTACACCAACATATGGGACCTCTGGGACACAAGTGTCACAGGAAGAGGAAGATGTGAGCACATAGCAGCCACATCTGGAACAGAAAATCTTCCACATTGTAAAATTGATCATCTGCATAAGGTTTTTCTCAACTCTTTCTCAATGCTATTGAGTAACACCAGTTAAATGTTGTTTGCCTGGTTAATTATATTTTGGTTTATGCTTTGTCATAGTTTCAATTGTCACAGAGTAGTTTACATAGAAAATTGAAAAAAATAATACCGCTGAAGAAAGATGAACACAGAGTATTAAGGCAAAAGTATTTTATACAGCATGCAAGGCAGCTGGCATTTGAATTGTGCATGCTACAAAATGAAGAGAGTCTCATAACAAAGCAGGTGCTCTCTCTGTGCAAAAACGGTTTTTTAAGCAACATTTATCAGAGCTACTGCTTATGCACCTGGGCAGGTAGACGGATGTACACAACACTAGACTTCTGGAGTACATTGCTTCAGCAAATTCATGATTATGGACCAGAAGGAGAGACCATTGAAAGCCAACAGACTATCTACATCTAAGCTGTCACTTTTTACTACATGAGAAGAAGAGACAATTTGCTAAGTTCTTGTTTTGCTGCCTTCTCCTTTTTCACACTCCTCAGTTACAATTTCAGCATCTAACAAGATTTTCCAAATAATATTGCTGCATTTGATTTATGTTGGTCTCAAATGCATTGTGATACCCCTAGGAAACATAAAAACTGCCAAAACCAGGGTGGTAATGCTGCCATTCACCTGAGATAACAATTTTTGTCAATTTCAGACACTAATTATGTATGTCTGCCTACAGGAGTTTTTCTTGGAGGAAAATCACAGTCTTTCATTGCAGGCACAAGTTTAAATACAGCTCATCTCCAGAAGGGTCAGGAGGCATTTTCTGGAGTTAAAACATTAAATTACGACTTTCTACTCCTTTAGAAATCTGTGTAATAATATACATACTTGCATGAATTTAGAAAATTGCATGTTCAACCTATAAAAGCATATTTTGTTTTTGATACTTTTGTTTTCAGTCAAAGATTCTTGAAAGACCTTTGTTTTCTTTGAAAAAGTTGGTTTCAGTGTATGAGTCTGTCCACAAATGCAAATAAAGTATAAAGCTACCAAATCAAATTCTGACTTTGCTCTGCTGAAATACTGAAAACCTTATCTTTCCATAATTCACTACATTCTGCAAACACTTATTTTCTTTTGCTATCCATGCCTTTCTTGCATTATTTTTTTTTTTACTCATTGTCACGATCCGTGACCTATTATATCTCCTTATTGGAGTGTATTAACTTATCAGGATTTGCTGAGAGATCCACACGTGGGTATCGCCTCACACAGAGGATACAGGAACTTATGTCCCGACTTTTTTGAGTGAATAACTCGCTCAGTGCTTACTAAATTTCTAACAACAGCAAGGTTTATTGTGGGGAAAACAAAGCAATTTGGGGCAGGAGGTTCAAAAGGAGTGGTTATAACACATTAAACATATATGGGTACACCTTAGTTATACATCTTATTCAAGTGCTGGAAGGAGAGGGGAGGGGTATGCCCGAATGGCTGGATTATATTTTCCCCTATAAGCTGGGGTAGCCGGAATTGTCTCACCACGGCAGTGCAGGTAGGATGAGCTGGGTAGCAAAGAAGCTGCAGGCACTCCAAGCGCAGGTCGCCCCCCCCCAGAGAGAAGCGGCTCCGGGACTTTGGGACCGGGGCTTTGGCAGCTGCAGCTGCGGCGAATGGCTCCGGGACTCCGGGACTGCGGCTTTAGCAGCGGCGGCT
>NW_009952157.1:317794-324176 GCF_000747805.2 Chaetura pelagica | reverse complement strand
GGAGAGAGCGAGAGAGAGAGAGAGAGAGGGGCGTGCCGCGCTGCCTCTCTCATGGGGTTCTTCGGCGCCAGTTTTGCATTTCCGGGCTTTTCAGCCAATCAGACGGGACCTAGTCCTGCCCCTGCTTCCGGCCACGGCTCCTCCCCTGCAGCAGCTGCTCCCCCCCACACACACACACAGAGGGGGTTCAGCGCCGTGTGGAGACACCGTTTTAAGTCAGTTTTGTCGGCTGACTCAAAGGACATTTCATGTTCGTGTAAGGAAATACCTGGTCCTTCACACTCATTGATATCTGATAATATTGGCTGGCTGCAAAGCTAGAGGGTGCTGTGAAGGGAATGGTTGTATTCTTGGACATAATACAGAACAGAATGTTTATTTTATTTATTTTATATATGCATCTGCATATAGAAAAAGCACCCAAGAAATCAAGAAAGAGGATTGTGTCTGGTTAAATATTTTTAGGAAAGTTGCATCTTTTCCTTTTTAAATTTGCTAATAAAAGGAACTCTGCTACCAAATGCCAAATGTTTGTACATGTGCAACACAACTTTGGATTCTTCTCACTGCTTATTTCTAGGACTGCCATCCCTTAAATGTAAGAATGTTATTGTTGCTTACATACAGTAGTTACTGCTGCTTTGCAGTAAGGAATTTGTTGTCTAAATAAGGGAAAGCAAAATTACTTAGTTTCTTGTACTGTAAATTGGGTAAGCACATGCAGAGAACTGGGACTTAAGATTCTTCATCTAATGTATACATGTTTTCTTATCAGCCAAAGTAAACCATTGCATACTTTTCCAGACCATGTTCCTCAATGCTTAATAGCATTATCCTTAGCACAAGCCAGGAGTATTTGAATTAAGATTTACTGTGTAAATCCACACCGAGTAATTTTCAGTTGGGTAGGTTGGTGACCTGGGTAAGTCTAGACTAGCTCTTTCAGACCACTCAGCAAAGGAGCTCTGGTTTCTTACCAGGGGAACCGTAAAGGTTCAATTTCTGTATGTGAGGGCTTGGATGTCATGGGGGAGTAGTTCTAGAAGCAGGTATAGTTTAATCTGTATTCTCTGTGTAGCAACCACATATTCAAAATTTTGACTGAACATTCTTTTTTGTTTTGATTTGTCACAGTACTCATTTTCTCTCCAAATTCATGCAAACACATGCCCGGAGTTTAACAAAAGGCTTGGATTTTGTTTGACTTCCAAACACTGATACAAAGATTGGAAAAAATTGCAAAACTCTGTATTGTGAATGGTTTTCGATGGATTTAGAGAGAACTAAATACTGGAAAATCCCATTTCCAGGTAAAATCAAATACCAAAGGAACAGGTGAGAGGAAAAGAGGAAGAAAGAAGAAGTCATGGACAAATAGGCTTTTTCTCCTGAATCACTTAAAATCTCTGGTATTTCAACTTGCAATGTATATACCTTTCACAAATGACAGAAAAAAGGGTGAAGTTTTCCTGTCTGGAAGACACGAAAAAACAGACCGTTCTGTTCAAAGGAGTCATAAAAGAGGAGAGGTGAGAAAATAAATTGGAACAATTCTTTTTCCTATGTCCGCTGGTGCATGCAGGGTAAATAAAGAATCTATAATGTTCAAAGAGCCAGGCAGACATATAAATCCATATTCTATGACAGAAACATAAGGAGGAAGATGATAATTTGTGGCACAGCCACAGCATGGAAGGTATCTAGCTGAGAAGACACAGCTGGCCACTGAAGTGAATAGCAGGCATACTGACTGTTCCAGCTAGTGGAAACAGGCCTTCAAGTGCAATCAAAGGGACCCAAATAATGTTTAATGCCAGTTAGAAAAAATTGAAACTTTTGGACAACAGGGCACAGCTGTAAGTAAGCTGTCTGATTTCTACTCTGCCTGTGGAAATACAATCTGGATGAGAGTGCCATAGGTAAAATGGCTTTTCCTGAATTCTGGCAGGCTAAATCAAGTCCCTGCCATTCTGTTGTTTCCTAACTGACCTAGGAATACATAACTAAGTTCATGCCTGTCTTGATGAGCATATCAGTAGCTATGCCTACAATTTTGAAGTCTACCACAAACCTATGCTTGCATCAATACTAAATGTAAAAGATACTCTCCAGATGCAAACTCTTTTTATGCCCAAACCATTTTTAGGCAATCTGGGAGGAAGAGACCAGAAAATTCTGTCACTTAAATTAGTGCTGCCTACCGAAATGGAAGAAGGGCTGATCATATGTCATAATGACAAGCTGTGTCCTCACATTTTTTCCCAGTATTTGCTGCGCTGTTAATACTGACATCTATAGAGTTTTCCATATAATCTTTCTGCAGATCATGACTTGGGAGCAATGCTAGGCAAAAGGACTAGTTGTTTCAAGTCTCCATACAGGTTCAGAAAGTGCAAAACATTCTGAGTTACCTGTCCACAAATCCCCTCACTGTTCTGGGATTCTCCCATCACTCTTTCTTTTATATGGTGAACATACTAGTCTGGTTGTCAAATCCAGTGCTGGGCCACCAGATATTCACTTGATGATGAAAACCAAAAGGCACAGAGGATGAGACCACTGTTTGAAGGCAAGTGAGAGTTAGAAGACATTTCCTTCTATGCTGACAGACTCTCTAGCCTTGTCATTGCAAAGGCACATGAAGAGATTAATGAAAAGTCAGATAGTCCTGACCCATGTTCTGCTGTTCTTGGAAAGCTTACTCAATAATCTGTTGGACTGGATACAAATAAAGATAAAAACACTCCATCAGCAAATGGTACTCACATCAATATGGAAGAAACTAAATATTAATAGAGTCCACCTTTCAAGAAGACATTTTTCATAAAGAAATAAACCAATAAAAATTAGCTTTCCTAGTAGAGAATAGTATGACAACAAGAGAAGGGAAAATGCCCTCACAAAAACATTTTGGCCAAGATGAATTTGTAAAATAATTTAAGCAAATAATGCAGTTTCAGTCATGGTGACGTCAGTTGTGAAGATCATGGAAAGTCCAGCACATGACTCAAATATAGCTTGTATTGTGCTGAACACTTGTTAATGAAACACTCTAATGCCTTGGTTTAAGAATTTATAGACTCCTATATGAAAAACTTACATGACTCTTGAATAATTCAGATTTTGCTTCTTCAGTGAGGCCAACTCTGTTTACCCTTGGAAGCCATAAAGCTGCAGAAATTGCACAAGCAATGTTGAATAATTTGTTTTCTACCTTGATAGTGAAAAAACCTGGAGGAGATAATGTCTAGCATAGGCCTCTGTGAAGACAGGTCCAGGAACAGATGCAAAAGCTCAGAACTGAGGTTTGAAGCAACAAGGACTGAAACATTGCCAAAAGAAAAAACAATGACCTGTGTAGAAGCAGTGGGCATCCACATTATTAAGCAAGGGTTTATCCTCTGGCATGAAAACCAAAAGCAATGCAGCCAGTGCTCAAAATCCCAACCAGGAAGGGAAGGCTAAACATGATCACTGAAGAACATGCCCTGGCATTCAGAAATTTTGGATGTAGCCAAAATGTTACCAAAATCATGGGATTGATTGTGTTTGCATTGTTGCCCAGAGGCTATAATCTAATCTAGCAGAAGAATTCCAACAAGAAAGTAACACAAGGTAGCAATGTTAGCAAAGCAGTTCCCACTGCCTTTGGGTTGCTATTACAGAAGTCCCATGGTCCCACATTTTCAGAGAGATGTCATGATCCACCAAAAGAAGTTGAAGAACCAGATTCATAGAAGTCAGACACTGAAAAGCAATCCTGTGAAGAGACCCTATCTGGACTGACTAAACTGCTTACCCATCAACTTGATCTGAGCAGAGGAGACAGCAGCAGCAGCATGTAATTCATTGGCAGTCTGATGGATACAGTGCTAAAGTTGTGTCTTCAGATTGTTAAATACAGCAACCCCAAGTCACCTCGTTGCCAGGGGACAAGGAGGATGGCACAGGATCAGTACATTCTAAGGCATGGGAAATACTGACTCCATGGCTTGATCCAATAAAGGTACTGTAGCAGGAAACAGGGTGGTAGTGGTGAATCAAAATCCTTTGGAAAATATCTGGAACAGCACTGAGCCCTTTTGCAGGGGTGATTGCCTCTTGGCCAGACATGCTTATGCTTTGCTTCTTGGATGGCGTTGAGTAGTTAATGAAGAAGTTGACCAAGGCAGAAATTAGAACCAGATTGTACTTAGTTTCTTGGTTGGTTCCCCAAATGCCTTATGGGGAAGAAAGATGTTATTAGTAAAATCTTTTCTGGACATTTCCTTTTTTAAGCTACTTGCTAAGAGTAGCAAGATGGCAATATTAAATCTACTGTCTTGTTAATATTGTAAACTAATAGGAATCAAAGATGTAAAATATGTACCTTCCGCTCATCACAAACGTGGTGCTAAATTATCTTATATGCTGCATTTCCCACAAATTCAGTGGTTCTAATTTTAAAGGTAACAAATACACTTGCTTTCAACATTTATTGCATAAACTAAGATGTTTACATTCAGAAATGTTCTAATGGCAATGCCATTTAATAAAAAAGTATTTACATTCTAAACCTTATGAGTTATTCACAAGCTTTTTTACCCATGACACTGAATTGCTGTGGATTCTGAGTATCAAAACAATTCAGAAACCCAAATTACTTTTAACTCTGTATTTATTATATTTCTTTCAACTGGGACAAAGAAGAGCAGTCTGAGTTGTGTTTGTAGTCTTCTCCTCTTTACTAACAACCTAGCATACAGCAGCCCTTCACCTCTTGCAGTCATTCCCAGGTGCAGGTGGGACCTAAACTCTTAACCTCAAGTTTTCACTGTGTTTGGAGGCAAGCCCAAGAGACACTAAGTCCTTACCAGGTTTGTTTCTGCTCTGTACACACTGTACGCAGTCCAGGTTGATTCCCTCTCCATGTGTTAGGTAACTGCCCTTGAATGGAATGAGAAAGTGGGAGCATCCAAGGCAAACTTCTTGCTCTCTGGAGGGACTCTGGGGTTGCAGCAAACTAGTCTGTCACTCATGCACTCCAGCCAGTCCTTGCCCCTCAGTGAGTTCTAGGGTTTTAACATTCCTCAAAATTTGCTCTTTATCCACTTGAAAGCGTTTGTGAGTTTGAGACTGGTGGCTAAGGAACCAAGTTTTTTTGTTCTGTAAGGTGTAGTCTGTTTTTTAGAAATCCGTGTAGTGACACGAGAAAAATCAGAGAGATACAGGGAGAGCATGTCGTGACATAAATTTAGGAACTGAAAGTTACAAGTTATTTCTAGGATGTGAAAAATAGAAAAAAATAGTATCTTATTGGAATTTTCAGATAATACCAACAAGAAAAAGACAAAAATTACTACTCAGGGCATAGAACATGACCCAGAAAAAAAATAATTTGTAACATAGGAAGGAATTGCATACAGTATCAGGAGAGACAAAAGAATATAATATTTATAATATAGTTTCTAATACCAGGAAGGACTTAATGTAGAGAAATGCAAAGCAACTGTAAAAAAAATTGAAATGCAAATACACAGTGGAGAACAGAAGCCAGGAAAACCACACTGGAAGAGAGCAAGGAGAGACAGTGAAGATCAAGTGAGATATGTTTTCAATACACTGTTATACAGAGTCAGAGAGACTCCAGGGAAATACGTTTAGACCTGACTTAACAAAGTGCAAGAGTACCACAGTCCCCCATTGTACACCCCCAAAAGATTGCTCCTTGAGCAGTAAATCTAGCCCAAAAAAATACTAAAGAAAAATATTGAAATAACGGAGCAAACTGAGAAGATAGAAAATTGCCAATTTTCTAGTACTACAAGATGTGATTTTTTAAACAATTAAATATATTTATGTGGGTTACAAGATGTCATGTGAATGGCCATATAATCATGTCTGCTTGTGCAAGAGATCTGTAAATATTGAAGAAAGAAGTGAATTTATTTAGAAATGTACTAGAAGATATGACTAAAATAAAGACAAATAAAGTAAAAACCAGTAAGTAGCCACTGCCCTTGCATCAGGATTTATTGCTGTGGACTTCATAGCTGATCCTGGCCACTTGTTTGCATTCATAAGAACACTTACAGTAGTAAGTACAGTACAGTAGCCAGTAGATACACATTAAGTTTATGAAGAATGTCAGTGAATTGAGAACTCACACGTTGATGTTCCTTGCAGCCTATTGACTGCGTTTTTGCCCAAGTTTGATCATGTTTGCAGTAGTGTTAAATCTGGAATCACTCCCTTGATTTCAGTAAACCCTAAAAGGCTTCTGCAACAGTGCTAGGACCATAGTGGGGAGACAGCCTGAGTCTTGGATGAGCTGGGCTGAGTCTTCCGAGATGGTTCAGCTCCCTGCCAGGGCAGGTTTTTTTGCCATCCAGTATTTTTCAGC
>NW_009952157.1:309835-317552 GCF_000747805.2 Chaetura pelagica | reverse complement strand
TGTCATGGCTTGTGCCACTAGTCAAGTTGCATTTTCACCAGTAAAGGCCTCAGAGAGGATCTTGCACAATAAATTTGGGAAATTATCTTGTCCAGCACAGCTTCTCTGTGCTTAATCTGGTGAAGCCCACCCTTTCCTTGTGTTCATAAGATACAGTGATAGAAAGAAGAACATATCAGCACAATTTCTTTCACTATGAAGAGGAACATTTTCATGGAGAAAAGCACCCTGCACAGCTGGAGGACCACACAGATCTACCTCATTGCATAGCAATGCACAGCATAGCAATGATCTCTTTTCAGTGCATGATGTAGTTAAAACAGGGAGGTCTAAGTAAAGCTTGCTTTAAATGTAGAAATAGTATCAAAAGCAGGGGGAAGTGGAAGGATTGGTTTACTCTGTGGCTATCGTGTGGAGACAGACTCCTCAGATTGTAGGTTACTTCATTGGAAATATACCTTCAATTTCCTTCCAAATGGACAAGTAAGAGCTATCAAGAGCCTGTGGGAACATCCAATTGGAGTAGTTATAAAAGACCACAACAATCACAAAGTGACTATTGGAAGCAAAGGGAACCAAGCTAATCTTTCTATCTGGTAACCAGACATCTAACTCCTGCATGTAAGTACAAATAAGTTCTTTATGGGAATCCAGAGATGTCAGAGCAAGTACAGACTTCCCTATTGGTGCCATTATCTGATGTAAGGTCTTTCATGAAGTCATGCTGGAGCTGAACTTGTGCTTGTTGTAGGAGCTGCTGAGTGTGCCACTGACAGAATGGAAAACTTTGTGTTAAAGAAAACATCTAAAATAAACTTCTTGCTCTTGGATTATGAGGAAATAAAAGTCTCTGAAGTGAATATGTTGTTTTTCTCTGCAACTAGGTAAAAAGATGGGATGTAGTATTTCTGCCAACTCTGTCTGGACATATTTTAAATTTCCTTGCATAAAGACCGTTGCATCAAGGGTCTAGAGTTTGAACTGTTTGCTCTTATCAGGTGGAGAAGGAATTTTCCTCAATAGCTTTAGGTTCTCCTGTGAAGAGACAGGTAGGGAACTTAGTTACAGCAGTAGCCAAGGCAGATAAAAGAGACTATGTCTAACAATTTGCAACAATTGAAAAACTAAGAGATTGTCAGTATCTGCATTTGTGACTTTTCTTTTTTACTAGTTCTTCTTGCTGCTTTCTCATCACCTGAATACCCCATCTAGTTGCCTAGTTTTTTATTCCCAGCTAATCTCATAAATACTGAATATCCATGATTGGTACAATTATATCACAATACAAGCCAGTGAGAGGAATGTATTTATCTACTGATGTCAGGAAATCAAGGCTCTAGTTGCTCAGACTGCCTTACTATACATCAGTTGGGAGGAGCAGGAAGGTGCCTATTACCTTACTCACACTGTTGGAAAACTGTGTTCAGCCAGATCATCATCAGGCCATTTCTCTGGAGCTGTCTGTTGGTTTACAAGTGAATCTTTGGGGACTCAACATCAGAGTTATTTCCCAGGGCAAGTGGTCAGTTTAATTCTGCATTGTAAAATGGCATAAATTTCTAACCAGTTGCAGCCAAATTTTCAGTAGAGGTATAAATTAGCTGGTAGACTGTTATCATGAGTGCTAGGGGATTTATTTGTGTGCCTGCAGTTGTAGCAGCAGCAAACTTAAATTTGAAAACCCCAGCTGAGCTCCCTCCATTGCAGTGGTGCTTTGAACACATCAGTCTAATTCACTGTTCTCAATCAGCAGCCAGAAGGCTCCTTTGTAACACAAATTAAGTCCAGCTTTTGCTTTCCCTTTGAGGATATTATTTCAGATTACATTTCCTCAGGTATGTTAGTATGCATTTTCCAAGCTGAATCCTGTTTTATTTTCAGGCCACATTTCAAATGTCTGTGTGTTATTTCTCTGTCATCTTTCATTTGCAGCTCTTCATCTCATATGTGTATTTTCTTAAACTTTAGTTTGTGTATAAATGGATTTAAAACATTACTGCACACCTTTCCAAGTTTAGCATGTTCTTGGCTAATGCTTCTTTCTGTTTCTAGGCACAGAATCAAAGAAGATAAATTTAAAGGAGACCTGAAGAGGTCTCCTAGTCTATTTTCCTGCTCCACCATAGAATCAGCACTAAATTATTCCTAGCAAACATTGCCTGGTGTCTGCTTAGAAATCTCCAAAATTCCATTATTTCTCTAGGCAACGTGTTCTGTCCTGTTCTACTGAACAGTCTTACCAAAAGAAAAAGTGTCACAGTGTTTAGTCTAACTTGCCCCTGAAAGACTTGCAATGGCTGAATAACACCCATGTTGGTCCTTCATCTTAACCAGTTTTCATTCCAATGTCTTCTTTCAGATTGACCTTAAATCTATGCCCCCTTACAGTTATGCTTTTGGCTAATTTTCAGAGAGGGTGAAAGAAAGGAATAGTACCCATTCCTTAGCTGTCTCATAATTCCATTTTGTTTGTTTTCCAAGTTTAGCTTGAGTGATCCATAACAAAAGAAGATAGCAGAAGAGATCTCAAGGAACCCCTTTGACTTGCCATTTTTTAAAAAAAAATTGTCACAGCAGCTACTATAGCCAATAGCCACACAAAGACATATTAGGAAACATTTTACACAAAAGATACAGTGAGACCAGATTCTAAGAAATCTCACTTGGATTTGGCAGTGTAGTTGTTGCAGATCAATTGTTGCATTTCCATTTGCAAGTAGCAGTTCCCTGCCAGTGCAGGCAGTCAGGCTGACAGGCACAGTGACTGCAGCCTGCAGCCCTCAGGACCAAATACCTTTTGGAAAACAGGGGGGTTTACATCCATCTGACTGTTCCTCCAGACCCTTCACACACGTAGACTAATAAATTCATTATTATTGCCTTCATGCCCTTTCCTTCCTGGTCTTTTGACCCCAGACCACTATGAAGAATGAAGAATACTTTGTGTCTGCAGCCACTGGTCACTGGGCATGTTACTGCAACCATCTTTTCACTTCATGTGGCTCACTGAATAGCCCTTGGTTGGTAACTATGGGCTGCAACTGCATCATCCAGTCTCTCACAGACCAATTCAGAGAGACAGAAGAATCTTTCCATTGAGTTTCAAAAGCATTAGCTTGGGCCTTTTCTCCTAGTTTTCACCTTCTATCACAATATTCTGAGCCACATAGCTGTTACTTGCTACCTTTTAGAGTCGATCACTTAGCCACAAGTGAAGTTAAAGACTACCCCTAAAAAATGCCTGAAAATTACATTTTAATTTTGTCTTCATCCATAAGTATTTCACACTGCTGTGTTGCTGAAGACAGTCAGGCCCCAGACATGCCAGAAGATTTTGGCAGTATTACATTAGCACAGGTCAAAGCTGACCCCTGGAGGACTAGTAAATGCTAGCATGACAGTGTGCTGGGGTTACAGTTGTGCTGGGTCTTTAAAAAGAGATTCCACTGCCTTAAACCAAGTGTCTTACAGATTCAGATCACTAAATGCTTTTAGGAGTTCATGAGCAGGGCACCAGGGTTGGCAGTGAGCCAGTGAAGGGCAGGATGGTATTAGCACTAGTTCTCTCACTGAGGCCAAGCTTTGCTTAGCCTATTCACCCTGTTCTCTGTTTTGGCCACTTCCAAATCTTTTTTTTTATGAAGATGGTGGAAAGGACAGTGGGAAAGTGCATGCACCAGCTGAGCTCAGAATGGCCAATGTCTGCCTATGTTCAATTTCTCTCCTACTCCCTTTTCTCACTTTATTCTGTTTTGGCCCTTCTTTCTCCCTACCTTTTCCACTCACTTTCTTCAACCCATTTTCCTTTTGACTCTCATCTGCAGTCTTCCACTCATTTATTTGGTTGGTTGTTATAATCTACTTATTTACAAGTTATTATTTCAGTTGCAGGAGCACCAATGGGTCTGAACTGAGACTGAGTTCCCATTGTACAATATAAATGCACAGCAAGAGACAGTCCCCATCCTGAAGAGTTTTCACTCTGAGTGGATAAGAAAAGAGAAGTAAAATTACTTTCCCAAGGTCCTACAGCAGGTCAGTGCAGAGCAGAAATTAGCACTAAAGTCTCTCAGCTTGGTCTCCTGACTCTCAGCCTAGTCCCTGTCTGTTGTATCTGTTAGTTTTCTCCCTCTCTTTCTACTAATTTTGTTCCTGGCAGTCTTGATCATCTGCCTGTGCTGCATTGACCTTGGGAATGGTAGGCAGAATTGTGCCTGATTGTGCCAGAATTCCTGATTGTGGTATGGATGTTGTTTCCCCACACTTTTCCCAAGAACTCCATCCCCAAAGTCGAGGCATCTCCAGGGATCTGTGTATAGAAGTACTATGCTGTGTCTGCTTCTGCTTCAAAGCCTTGATACACTTGATGCACTGTATTGGCAAGGCTGAGCCTGTTCTCAAAGGCAAACTTGTCCACTGCTTTTCAAGCATGCTTCTAAACTTTTAGGACTCCCTGGAGGAGGAGGAGGGGTCTGAATGTTTTCTGTTCCTGAAGGTGTGTCATAGCTCCTTTATGTAAGACATGATACAGGGACAAGGAGAAAGAATACAACCTATACTGTTTACATACCTTGGGTTCCAACTGGTCTTGTAGATAGAAAGTCCCTGAGCCTGGCCTGCTTAACCCTGCTCCTCACCTCACAGAGCAGCTATAGCACCAGCCATTTGTCCACTTACTACAGCAACTGGGAAAACTTGGGGATTTAACACATTTCTGGAACAAATTGCTTTGGAGCTGTGTTTCCCTTGGAGAATGAGGGATGAAATTACCTTCTTAATTTCTTTCACCTTTCATTTGCAGCCTCAGCTTCTGTGGAAACTCTGTAAGGGTGCTTTCAGAAGCTTATATGTGAAATAACCAGGGAGGACCATGCAGAAAAGCACCTTTACAAGACTAATCCTGAGAGATTTTCTCCACTCTCTCCTCCTTTTTCCTAAATACCCTCCTTACTGCATATAAACATAGGGTGTTACTACTTCAACAGTCACCAGTCAAAAATGCCTGTGTTTTCAGTCACCTGAACAAATGCTTATTTAAACGGTCCTTTTCCAGCCCCATAGAGACAAAGGTGAATTTATAATCAGTAACTTTTCCAAAGTCAGTCTGGGCCATATTTGCATCTAAGAAAGCAAAACAAAGGAAAAACCCAAACCCAGCACACAAGCTTAATTGAGTGGCTAACGGAAGGCAGAAAATTAAGAAAGAATCTCAGTGGACAGTTTCCTCTCCATAGAAAACCCTGAGCTTGGACAGATGTTGACAAGCCAAAAGCTAGGGTTGTATGATTATAGGTGGTGCTGTCAGTAGATTTATTTTGTGGGTCTCTTCAGAGATTATCTCCAGTTCCATTATTTTATATTCTGATGCAAGGTGCATTTTGTATTTCGATTGCTATGTGTTAGAGAAATTCATTAGGCTTTCAGAAGGATGTTCCATAGCTGTAAGCCTTTAAAATCACCATGTGTTTCTTATTTCCCTATGGCATTCTGCTTGCACCTGCTTGGTATGTGGAACTTCCAGACAAGCCACATTTCAGTGTCTCCCAGTGGTGGAGCACGTGGCTGATAATCCAGGGACATGTAAGCATTCATGGTGCTTTTCTTTTGAAAGCACATGCCTAGTATTTAACACAGTCAATACTTTCAGGGACAAAAACAAGACAGAATTGTCCTCTGTACCCAAGAAGAAGGAAAAATATTGGAGCATTTGTGCTTGTGGAAACTTTGCTTTTAAGGTTCATAGAAAACACACTTGAAATTCATTCTACTAAGGCAACGATGAGGATTCACAAAGAATGTTGAATATGTTTGCTGATTTATTTGCTACTAAAAACCCTGAATCTGTCCCAGTGGCTACAGAATCAGTTCGTTCCTGCTTCACAATAAAATAGTTTACTGAAGGCTGCAGCAGGCAAGCAGGATGAAGACTGGAGAGAAATGCTGCAAGAATACATGTAATATAATATTTTTCTTTTCTGAACTCCTTGCAAATGAGCAAGGAGAAAAGCCTAAGACATGGGCAGGGATTCCTTAAATTCCTTCAACACCATGCAGCTGCCTAAATGCCTTTGCCTCTACCAAGTATTTTCCCACAGGTCACTAAGCATCTGAACATCTGCTGCTGGATAGATGTACTTCACTCCTTCCCCTGACCATGGTGAGTGCATTGAACACTAGTTAAGCTTTATTAGTTTCCACAGGAGCTCTCTGTATGGTTCAGCTGCAGAGTTGAGTCTAATCTCTGTTTTCAGAGAACACTTCCTAGGTGAGGCTCCCCACACAGAAGCCAGAAAAGGAATTTATTTCCTTGCTTCATGACTGGCACTTGGATGAAATAGTGAACATCCAGGGTCAGATCTCTCTTCAGCCCAAATGTCTGTGTACTCATATCTCCAAAGCAGATTGTGAATACTTAGGTCAACAACTTCAGAAGAAGTGACTATGACAGTCTCCCTTCCACAAGGTAGCTCTGTGCTGGGATTTTCAGCTCAAAGGTGGCAATCATGCTTAGCACAGAGACCAGGGGCTGAAGCTGGCATAGGCTGTTCCTCTTGCAGAAGGCTGTACCTTAAAAGCATGAGGTCTCTTGGCGCAGACACAAAGCTCCAGAAGACAGCTTATTGGTGGGAAGGCCAAACAGGGATGGACACTCTCCTATACAAGATTAATGTTTTTCTATCACCCATTTCTTGGTGACTACATAGGTGCATCCCTTAGTTTTTTGAGATACCATGTTTTGGTATGACTGACTCTCCACATAGGTTATTTTCTGGATGCCTTGCTTGATCAAGGACTTTGAACTCCATTGAACAGTTTGGGTACCTAAAAGCTACGAATCCTTTCATGGATCTAGCAGGAAAACAATCCTCACAGCACTGGGTAGGCATGCTAGAAGAACTTCACAGAGTTATTGGGACAGCTGTTCTCCCTGCCTTCCCTTTACAGCAATTTCCAGTTTAATGTAAGAGGGATGGTGGGTGTATATTCTACTGTTTCCAAAGTGAAGACATTTAGTGAGACAGAGACTCAGCTGCATCAAGCCATAATGCTGATAATGGTAATAGAAATGGTGAGTCAGTTCATATTCACTAAGAAACTGCCATGGTTTCAGCCTTTTTACTGCTTATTAATGTTATTCAAAGATTTAAAAAATCCCAAAATCGTGCTTTTTAAAGGGGAAAACTGCAGTGTTTTAGTAACTCAGAATTGTAACAAGACATAACTGCACCCATTTTGTTTCCCCACTTAAAATTTTGCCCAGCCTGAGGGAGCAAGAGGTGCCATCCAACGGGCTCAGTGTCCCTTCTCACAAATAAAGCGTGTACAAAGTGTGTCAGCGTTTCAGCTGGGGCCCTTCTCCTGGAGGCCGTTAATTAGTGCAGAATGCAGACTTCAGTTCTTCTGCCAGGGTGGATGAAAATGATTTTGGAAGGCAGCCCAGACAGAGGAATTTGTCATAGGTTAGAACCGTTCCAACTCTAAGAACCAAGTGTACAGCTTATGCAAATCACTTTGCTGAACACAGATTCTGTGTTCATTTTTTTAAACTCTTTTTCTTTGACCAGCAACGAGAGCTCACTTGCCAGATCTTGCCTGAAATAAAAAAGAAGTGATTCCTTCTCTGGGCACAAAAAAAAGAAAAATGTTTCCAGTCTAACACATGTCAAAAAAGAGCTGGAGTGTAAGAATAAGGCAAATGTTCAAAGGAAGCAGGAAT
>NW_009952157.1:291706-309747 GCF_000747805.2 Chaetura pelagica | reverse complement strand
CAGGAATGGAAAAGCCCAATGACATCACCGCTCAATCTGCCCAGGGCCGTCAGATTCCTCAGTACAATGTGCTCTGCAGTACATTGAAGGTGAGGCTGGAAGAAGCCCTGAGCAGTGTCTCAGAATGCACTGAAGAAATAGCTCTACAAATTGAATGTTAGACCATTTTCCTGATTACTGGCAGGTGCCACCACCGTTCTTTCCAATAGACCTATTCATAGCACATAGATCTGCAGACAGGTAGGGCTGGCATCTGTTTCACACTATCAATGCTGAATTTTGTCAACTGTTGCCAAGTTTTTTTGTGTTTTCAAATTTGCCAAAGCAACATTTGAAATTACAAAAATTAGCAAGCATGCTCAGTATTCAAGAATTTCAGAATTTAAGCAAAGCTTGAATGTGAATTGCTCAGTTTTACAATTTAAGTTTTCCAAGGGTGGGTACATACTTACATCAGAGATGAGGTTCAGCTCCAAAATCAGGACCTCATATACCTTGTTTAACCACATAATCACTGTTCCTTCTTTTAGAAGTTCCTGAAAGTGCTTTAAAATGGCAGGGATTGGCAATCACTGGTGCTCAAGCCAGTGCAGAGCATCAGAGAGACTTGCAGTGTGACCATTTCCAGTATAAAGTTTCTGCTTATTTTTCTTAGACAACAGATTAAATCAGAGTTGAGTGACTTTGTCACCTCAGAATACGAAACCTCATTAGATCATTTTCTTGAGGTTTCTATTATCACACTTTAAAAACTGGTTTTGAACAACAATGGGGAATAATATAATTTTGAATCCACACAAAAACTAAATCTCCCTAACCTTAATACATCTAGAGATTCAAATTGGATATTGTCCTCAGAATATAACAGGTGTTTATATTTAAGGTTTAATATATGAGTCACCAATCGTAACGATTTAAGTATTTCTTAATTTATTACAAACCAGAAGATATAGAGTAAATACATGTAGTAAAATACTTCCAAACTAATAAAATATCTCTATTATTATCTTTGGGAACCAAGGGTTTGACTATTCCATATGAGTTATACCTGCCTAGGCTGGTTTTTGCTGGGATAGAGCCAAACCAAGCACAATACTTTTGTATATTTTTGTTGTTTTTTTTGGTTGTGTTGGGGGTTTTTTAAACAAATATTTGTTGTTTTCCTAAAAATATGAAAGATATGACACAAACATAGATGGTACTTATCATATTATTCTACTTTTACATTCCCTACAAGCTTGTAAATCTAGATTTATAGCAATTTCCAGATCTAGTGACTACAGTATTTTGCAGATACAAGGTTTTATTTTAGACTGAAAGTATTAAAAAGAGAAGACTTCTCTTTTCCACTGCAACTCCCTCTTCCCACAGGTCTTATTAAAATTCTGCTCTGAAGTATACAGGAAAAGAGTTTGGTTGTATTGTCACAGGCTGATATCTGTTTCCTTCTTCAAATCTTACACAAGCTGAAAGAAAATGCTTCCATCTTTCATTGCTGCTATTTTTCATCCCAGCCTTTTTCTGTATTCTCCACGTAAATTCAGTGGCCTCCTGGGCAGATAAAAACTGTTTATGCAGGACCTGGACATAGGAATCAAATCATATTTGCTCCTTGTGTGGCTACTGTAAAGCTAATCAATAGAAATATAGAATAGTTTGGGCTGAAGGGGACCTTGAAAAGTCACCTAATCCAACCTCCTTTCAATGAGCAAGGACATCTGCAACCAGACCAGATTGCTCAAAGCCCTCTCCAACCTGACCTTGAGTGTTTCAAGGGTTGAGGCATCTACCACCTCTTTGGGCAACCTGGGCCAGTATTTCAGCACCCTCATTGTAAAAAATTTCTTCCTTACACCTACTCTGAATCTACCCTCTTTTAGTTTAAAACCATTACCCCTTGTCCTATCACCAAGGGGGAAAACAGTGGTTGGAGCCCTCCTGCACGTGGCCAGAAGGCCACAGAGAGGTGGGCCAGCACACCAAGCCACTGCATCAGCACCTATAGCCCAGCTCTAGCCAGGGGTCCTCCCCAACCCAGACAGGGCCCAGAGCTGCAGGGAGTCCTGAGGAATTGAAATCTAAACCCCAGGTGAGTCTGGGGAAAAAAAAAATCATAGTAGCCATACAGGTCAAACTGGGAATATTTCGCACGTTTATAGGTGGTTGCAATGACAAAAATCCCACCAGATGGTGCCAGCACTTCCCTTAGTGAAAAAAATTAAACAAAATTCAAAAGAACAGGCACTGAGTATTCATCAGAGTGAAACTGGATAAAGGCTTTAGGCTTTGCAGCCTGGATGGTTCAGTAGAGGCCACAAAGTGATGACACTGGTGTGTATAATACCAGCATAAATACAAAAAAAAATTTATATTCACCTTTTAAAAAAATTAAATAATTTCAGAAATATGTCTTTGGTTGTTTTAAAAACAATTTCTTTTTTCCTTTTTCCTTTTTTTTTTTTTTTTAAATCCACAGCTTTTCTTCTTTTTTCAGGAGGCTGCCAAATTTAGTAAAAGGAGAATACAGATCCAGCTTTGAAGCAGAGGTACTGCTGCTGAAAATAGGATTGTCACCATAAGCATTATGTCATAAACATATAAAGGCTTTAGCAAAAAAAAATTACTGTTGAGGTTAAACCTTTGACTTAACCATGGTCAGAAAATACGTTTTTAAAGTTGATACCTTTATCCTAGATGCTGGTTAGCGTGTAAAGCTCTGTTAAGTAATGTTGCTTGACTATTGCAGGATTGTTGTTTGTTTGTTTGATTTTTCTCAAGTCCAACACCAGCAAAATGTCATAAATGCCCTCTTGTAAAGGCAATGGGTAAAGAAAGACCTTTTTTCAGATTTACTCACAGATGAAGCTTTAGAGGAATATTGTCTTTGTTTCTCTGCTTCCTGTGGTGTTTTCTACCAGAAAGGTTAAGCATTTCCTACTTTCCTCCTTTATCCTTCAGAGATCAGCAGAGTTCTGAAGCAAGACCTCCAGCTACATCAGTGAGGCCACATTTTGTCTCCAGGTCCTATTAGAGGAACATGTGAACCTGCCTCATCCCTTACTGCATTTAAGCCATTTCAGCTGATTTGACTTACAGGCATTTCAGATGAAGAAAACAGGTACTGACTGCTGCTGAAGACTTTAAAAAAAAAAAAAAAAAAAAAAACAACAGTTGCTGGCTTTTGCAAAGGAAACATGTTGGTCAGAGAATAAGCTGCATTCCCAGTAAAATCTTTGAAGCTGACACAAAGCATTTCTAGGAATTATGCATGTTTCTTTCTATCTCGATTCAATGCGTTTCTCTCTCTCTCCCCCACCTGCCCAAATCTTTAGCTTCAGTTTGACAGAGTGGCTGAGAACAGCCGCTGACATCCTTACCCAGACATATAAATGTAAAAAAACCCTGAGGCCCAACTGTATCTGTCGTTTGTACCAGCAGTTGTGGACTGCAAAGGCTGAAAACAACTCTCCCCCCTCCTGTGCTAGGACCGGGCAGTCATTGTTGCTCCGGCTGTTGTGTCCTGCAGTGGTGCCCCCAGGATCCCCCTGCATGGAGCACAGAGAGACAGGGAGCAAAACCCAGCCCGAACTGTGAGCTGCTCACAAATCAGTTGAGCAGATAGACAAGAGGGAAATGGTCTTTGTTATTTCTGTTTTGTGGTCAGGCACCGCAGGCACCCAGAAAGCCTCTGGCAGAGGCAGGAGCTGATCCCAGAGCTTGTAGGTCCCAGGAATGAGTCTTTGGTCTCCCCTGGAACAGCTCCTGCCTCTCCAGTCTGTGGCTGTTAACCCTGTTAGCACTTCCCAGGGACTTGGGCAGTAGACACTTCTGCAGGAGGTCAGCTGGGACACGAGGCACTTCAGCTCTGGCCGCTCTCTGGAGTTCCCTCAGCCTGGGGAAGGGTACCTGCCTGAGGGCTGCAGCAGGGCCAGTCCTCTGGAGCAGCACCCTTCTGTGCAACAAAAGCAGCTACCACGTCCCCCATGTCCTCAAGGACAGCATATGTATGTCTTCAGCTCCTCGCCAGGGCAACTCAGCTGCCTCTTGCCAGCAGTTTGTACAGTGTGATCAGACTTTACAACTCCACCTGAGTAGGTGGCTCCCCTCCTCTCCTGCCCCTGCTCAGGGGGGGCCCTGCAAACTATTGTTTGCAGTGAGTCCTCCTCCTTTCCCCCTTCCCAACTCCTGCACCTTACCTTGCATTAGCTCACTTCTACATCACCGATCTTCCTTGCCTCCTAACCCCTTCCACTTAGCCTGCACTGGCATTTTGGGCACTGTCGTGGTTATTTTGTGCGTATGCTGATGTGACTGGGGGCAGAGTGCAGATTCATTGCCTTGTACTCCTTGCCTTGTCCATGTCTGCAAGCTCTCCACTGCTGGGGCTAGAACATTCCACACTGCACCACAACAACTCGCTTACATCTGTGCCTCTGTCTCTACTCTGGCCTCATTTTACAACATATAAACGACACCTTCCTCCCCCCTTTTTAATTTTCTTTTCAGCTGCTCTTCAACTTTCTGCTTTGTGCGTATTTGAAACTTGTATGAGTCTCTTGTATTTTCTATTTATAATCTATATACAGCCTAATTTCTGTTTTGTCTATTTGGTTCCTATATAAAGCAAAGTTTGTTGTTGAGGCTGATCCAAAACTGGAAGGAAAATGCCATCGCCCTTTTTTTCTCCCCATCAGAAGGCTTCACATTCAGCCCTCTGAGTGAGAGTTTTTCTGTCTTCAGAAACATTTTAGTCAAAACCTCTAACTCCGTTGTCCAACAAAATTGTGCTGAAAGTTTTCACTGAAGCTTTGAGTTCCAGCCAGCTCTGCTCTACTGCTGCAGTTCTGAAATAATGTCACTTTGTGGCCATTTCTTAATAGATAGCTGCTGGTTTGGGGGGAAAACAGTCCATTCTTTGAAAGGATTGTCTGCCCTACAGAATCCATCTCACACAACAACAGTAAGATGCCTAAGAGAAACCAGAAAGATGCCTCAGGTTCAACAGATTCAAATTCTGAAGGGAATTTCAAGACTAGTGAACTCCACGAACGTGCAGAGCAAAGCTCTTTGCAAGCAATGGGCACTGTTTCCTGTGTAAGCTCTGCACATTCAGCACAAGAAAAACACTGCAATGCCATCATTCACAGCACTCAGGAGATGAACCAGAACTTCTCAGGAGCTAACAACAGCAAAAGCAGCACAAGTTTGGAGTGTGTTTACAGCTCCTCTAATAGGTAAAACCTACTTCTCTGCTGTATTCATAACCTTACTTCACTACAGGATGGCTGAGGTACTCAGAAAACAGGCTGGGAGTCATGTCCCAGCACATGGCAGGATCACCTGGGGATATACTGCAATGGGTTCAGGGTGGTTTTGTTGCTTCATGGCTTTAGACTCCATCCCTGCACCTTCTCTGGTCTGTGATGCATCTCTCACTTCCATGGTTCAGAGCTGAATGTCCCACATGACAGGCATACAAAATTGTATTACTGGCAGATACAAACACACAGGAATTGCACAGTGAATCATTTTAGAAGTGTGTGTTGTTATGCACCCTGTTTCCAAGAGGACCAGTAGAAATGAGGACCTTAAATCAGATTGTAACAGTTCCAGGTATTAAGGCAAGGAGTAGCAAGCATGTAAGGTATCATGTCTTCACCACATTTCCTGGTTGTCAAAAAAATATATATATGTGATACTGCTCACATGCATAATGCTGAGGAGATCTGACCATGGCAGCAATTAAAGACTTGACTAAGCACTTAAGCACACATTGAATTTCATTAATTAAGGTGCTTAATCGCCATTGTTTTCTGTGGACTGGATTATCTGTTAAAACTTTGGAGTGCTCTGACAAACTGAAGGACTCAAATAACACCATTATTTTTTCAAAAAGGTAGACTGTAAGAGAACTTAACTTGCAGTCCTAGTGAATCCACTATTCCTAAAGAAGCCATGACTGGAAGTTAATCACAGTGGTGTGATTAACTGCATGGGTTGCGCTGCACAGTCTGTCTTGTGACAGTTGGAAGAACAGTCTTTTCCCTTGATAACTTCTGAGTGTCAGGTTCAGGGAGGCTGTGTAGATTGGTGGCCATGCCTTGTCTCTTGACTGAGACAAGCTGCCATCTGGTCATGCTTCAGAGAAGAACCTTTCCTTATTGTCACTTCCTTTGTCTGATGGTCTGTAACGTCTGACCTCTGCTTCACAGGTCATGGCCTTCACCTCCTTTCTTTCCAGTAGGAATAATGACCGTAGGAATCATGACAGCAGGGTTAAGTTTATATGATACCTCTTGTAAGTGCTACTTGTGAGCACTGGGCTTTTGCAGCACTCCTTCTTCCTTTGATGCTAAAGTTTCTGGTTTGACCTCCTTGCAACATTAAATCAGTCTACCCTATCTGCCACCAATCTGGTCCCCTGGTTTGCAAGGATCTGCACTTTTTTGTCTCTTCTGCCACATGGTCTATGAAAACCCTGAGCTGAAGGTGCATCTCAGTTGTCTTTGCACGTGTATTTCTTTTTTTCTCTTTTCCATTAATAAGAGACTTCATATAGCTCTTGCTCCATGTGTAACTGGTGGAATAAAGGGCCATCACCCAGTAAAGCAAGGCATAGTCTCAGCCCCAAAGCACTTCCTCTCTGATGTCGAACAGGGGACATTTTTCGTTTGTGTTTATTAAAGGACTGAATTCCATGGCAAGATTCCCATCAGCTGTTGTGAGAACACTGTTTCATGTTAAGTAACTTCCCTAAATTAATTGTCAAATGTTCTGGCAAGACAAGTATGAAGGCCTAAATTCCTAGATGTCTATCCTGGCTCGGGATGGAAGCTGTCCCTGTCCAATGGCCCGATTCTGCTTTCTGTGGCCATTCAGATGTGTTTCTGAAGAATTTGGACAGATGCTGGTGCTTTGCTCCCCTGGAAATCATTTCAGGATATCCGGTTGCTTTTAGGTCCCTTAACTGCCATGAGAGTGGCAAGAAGAGATGCTGAATGCATTGGTGGTTTGATGATAAACATGCTAGCATCCTGGGAACCAAACTGTGTGAGTTTCACAGCAACCTCCTGCCAGTCACTGGCACTGTCTGCGATCACACAGCATCAGCAATGTTTGGCTCACAAGCTCTAGAAGTATGTGGCTTCACTGTGTGGCCAGCAACAAGGCAGGGATTATGCAGGGAAGACTGAGCAATCTGAATCCCTAGCTCTGGGAGAAGCCAAGGCAGGAGAGGTGAGAGCAACCATCCCTAGGTCACCCTGGGAGGGAGCCACAGGCCCAGGTCTACCTCAGCTGGTCACAGAGCAGGGGCCTTCAGGCATCCACTACCTGCCTTTGTGTCCGAAAGGCTGGAAACTTCTGAGGTAAAATTCACCAAAAATATGTGTTTAAGAAGTATGGCAAGATAGTGGTGTCACTGTGATCAGGGGCTGCAGCAGGTGCCTTTCTAGACACTTTCAGCCTTGTCCAGTCCAGTGGAAAGAAGAGAAGAGAAGAGAAGAGAAGAGAAGAGAAGAGAAGAGAAGAGAAGAGAAGAGAAGAGAAGAGAAGAGAAGAGAAGGAGAGAAGAAAAGGAGAGAAGAAACGGAGAGAAAGGAGAGAGGAGGGGAGAGGAGAGGAGAGGAGAGAGAAAGAAAGAAAAGAAAAGAAAAGAAAAGAAAAGAAAAGAAAAGAAAAGAAAAGAAAAGAAAAGAAAAGAAAAGAAAAGAAAAGAAAAGAAAAGAAAAGAAAAGAAAAGAAAAGAAAAGAAAAGAAAAGAAAAGAAAAGAAAAGAAAAGAAAAGAAAAGAAAAGAAAAGAAAAGAAAAGAAAAGAAAAGAAAAGAAAAGAAAAGAAAAGAAAAGAAAAGAAAAAGAAAAAGAAAGGAAAGAAAAGGTGTCCTCACCACTGTTACTGTCTCTTAGTGGACGTTTTACACTTCATTCCCTTCCCTGCCATAGCTAGGAGCTGGGCTGGAATGGTGCTGCTGCCGCCCCTTTGGCTGGCGATGGGAAATCTTTCACACACATTTTCTTATTTCAAAACAATATTTTCCAAATTATTACAGAAGAAGCTTTCAAAATTGTAGAGGCTTCAAAATGACGCCTTTTTTCGTCACGTCAACGGATACAAAATGTCTCAAATCAATAATTTGGGGGGAGCAGGAAAAATAAATAAACAAGAAAGCACTGATTAGGTTCTTGACGTTTTGAAATAAATATGCATTTATTCTTTAACCTTGACTAACGGTGCCCCCCGGGCTCCAGCAGCTTCCCCGGTAGCTCAGCAGAGGGCGGCCACGGCTCGTCGCCAACGCGGGTGGGAGCTGCCCCCGCGGGACGGATGGAGCTGCACCCCCGGGATGGATGGAGCTGCCCCCGCAGCCCCGGCCGGTTCTCGCCTTGCTGGGGATGCCAGGAGCCCGGCACCTCTGCTTCCTATTCCTGCCCAAAGCGCCGAGTTCCGCCTAGATTTGACAGCCTGCAGGGAATGCTCAGCCTTGGCATCGCTTAGGGGAGCATCTGGGGGGGTTGAGCTACCTGGTCAGCCTGATCTTTGGTCTCTTGGGGGTGTGTTTGGGAACCTCTCCGCTGAAAAACAGAACCAGGTTGTCCCGGCTGAATCTCATGCCCATCACAGCAGAGCACTCGCCTCAGCAGGGTCTCTGGCTGCTACTGCAGTACAAAACAAACAAATAAACAACAACAACAAAAAAAAAAACCAAGCAAACAAACAAAACAAACAAACAAAACACAAAACCCCAAACAAACAAACAAAAAACCAAAAAAACAAACAAAACAAACAAAAAGCTCAAAACAAACAAGCAAAAATCCCAAAGACCAAACCAAAGCAAAACAAAACCAGCGAGGAGAGCAGCTGAGACTTCTTAGAGAGACAGATTTTCTGTGTTCTCTTTTCCATCTGCTTCTGCTCCTTCTCTGCTTTCACTTCCCTGCTGCAACACGAGCTGCTGAGAGGGGTTCTTCTCTGCAACGCCTCTCTCCGGCAGAAAACTGCAGCATCAAATGGCTTTACCTTGCCTGAAGGGCCCTTTTTTTTTGCTGTGGGATGGGCAGAACTTAAACAAAGAATGAAGCCCCACTGTTTTGTGACTGATTTAGAGTATTGGCCGGCATTACATACAGGCCAACCCAGACATGCTGCTAGAATTGTGTATGAGTAGCACCAGGCATGCAAAGGTTCACTTGTTATCTAGCTAGGGAATGCCCTCTGAAGGATGGATACTTGTGTATGTTGTACACAGGAACATCCCTTATTGCCAGAAAGGATAAGGAGACTTTTTTTCTGCACGTCCAAGAACCACAAAAACCTAGGGGGAAATAGTCCAGGGCATCTTTCTTTGGATGTGGCAGTTGCTGTAGCATTCAGAAGTTAACCACAGAACTAATAAAAGAATGTGCAGCAATTCATTTTTAATGATAATTTCCTGGGTGTGGTTAAGTGGTTTTGTCACTTTAAATTCTCATGCAAATAAAATCAGGCTAATCTTCTTAAATAGGTAGCTGTAGCTGTGTCAGCCTATTCTGAGCTGGCAGGAGAGCTGCATAATACTTGGAATTCTCTAAATTGTTCATGTCAGTGGGATATCAACAATCAGCACAATAATAATGATAATAGGCCTGTGTTTGCTTGCAAGGAAATTATTGTATAACTAGGGGTATTGTATAATTAAGGGTTTTCAATGCCTCAGAAAAATGCCCCTGACTTTCTGATTGTTTTCATCCTGTTAATACCAACATCACATAAGCCACACCCCAAGAGATTTCTAACAAGCATGTTGTTTTAATCACTGGCTCATTAGGAAATTCAGATGCAGCAACATATTTGCAATGAATTAACAGTGCAGTTATGCCTGGAGTGTTTTGATTAACAGAGAAGAATGCCTGCTTATGAGACTGCCATCTCTCCAAAGTAATGCTCTCTTATTGATCATGCAACAATGCTCCTAATGTGATTCCAGTCATCCCTTGTAAGTGGTAGAGGATTAGCAATTGTTAAATTTAAACCTTCTCATAATTTCTACAAGATCCTGCTAAAAAAAGTCAGCAGTACCAACTCAGCCCCACTGCAGCAACACAGCAACACAGGAAATCAAATGACAGCTCTGAGGCTCTCAAGCAAGATCACCCATATCAACAATCCAGGCCATTGCAGCAACAAGTCTCCTGACAAATTCCAGGTGGCATTCACATCCAGTCCTCCCACAGCACGTGTGGCAAAACGCTCCATCGCCCAAAGCAGTCCAGAAACCTTTGCTACCAAACCTGCTGCTCCACAGAGAGACAACCAGGGAGATGAATAGCATGGCCAGATTTCCAAATTGTGCACTTACAGGGTTTGATTGGGTGGACATGCTCAGATAACAGGGCAATCTGAAAGACGCTGACAGCCCTGAGGATGCCTTGTATGCTTCTGAGACTGGAGCCTCTGTACCCAGTCTGTTCTGGTTTGGTTTGGTGGGTTTCTTGGCAGTGGGAGAAGGGCCCCAGGGGTGGCTGTGGTAAGAAGCTGAGAAGCTGCCCCTGCTCCAAACCCAGCCAAGGAGCCATGAGAGGGACAACAGATGCACCTCTGTCATTAACATACGAAAGAGCTGAGATAACACCTGAGCAGAGAGGCACTTGGGGAGAGAAGAGCTGTGCAGGAGGAGGAGAGCAGGGCTGGTGGTTGGTGGGGAGGAAGGGGCAGAAGGTGCCCAAGCAGCAGTTTCCCTGCAGCCCATGGCGAGATGGCAGCTGTGCCCCTGCACTCATGGAGAAACGTGGTGGGACATTCCCTGAAGGCACCAGGAGGGGGGAACTTGGCCCCTGAACTTGGATGTTGTGTCACACCTAGCATAATCCTAACCGTGTACTAATTATTATACGCATTGTACCATCAGCTGGGAACTTGCAATACAGCCATTACAATCAAGGATTACAACAACAAACTTGTTAATGTTTTTTCATTCTCTCAAGTCTGGTCACCCTGCATCTGAAGGCTATGCATAAATATTAGCCTACCTATGCTTTTACTATGTTTACTCTTTAAATGGAAGCTATTCCCCTCTTTCCTCTTAAATTAAAATGACTGTGCAGACTTTAGAATAAAAACTTGCAAAGTAGATAGATAGGCAATCACAGCAGCTTGTGGTAATTGGAAGATCTGTGTTCCACATTTTAAGACTATAAAGCTGTATTAAAAAAAAAAAAAAAAAGGAAACTGGCTGCTTATTTGTTTTTAAACTTTTATTCTGACTGCCTTGGACAAGGTCATGGCTGGGGCAGGATCAAGGCTGGGGAAAGAATTATGGTTAAGGATAAACACCTCCAGGATTTCAGAAGTGAGGCAAAATGAGCACGTGCAATTCTCCTTAGGTGATCAGGGATCTGTGCTGGTAAGCCTGAATATGCAACAGAGACCAGATGAACAGCAAATATAGGTTAGAGTATATTATTAATGAAGTACTAATTTTCCTGTCTCTTATAAGCCATGTTGTGTGTCATAGTAACAGGCAGAAAAATCAGAACCTCCTTATCAGTGCGAGGGGGTTTGGAAAGCAGCCCCATGCTGATCCAGCAGGGCATGAGGTGTTTGGGTTCAGTTCCACATGGACTTGTTGTGGGAACTCTGTCAAGTCCTTCATCAAGGCTACCACTTTCCCCCTACCTTTAGTCTGGTTTTATTTAGTCTAAAAGCCTGGGAACAGGCACTATCTCTTAACACGTGTCTTCTTTAGTGCCAGGCTTGAGAGGGTTTGATTTCACCAGGAGACTCTACATCCTACATAAAACACCAACAAAGATATACTGAAAGAACATAATTTACACTGAGATTATCTGCAACGCTGTGGTCCAACAGTAAATAAAAACTCAGAAATTAATCTGCCAGTCCAGAAAGGGGAAAGACTTTCCCTCATATAGGAAAATGTGAGATCCCCTGCAGTCCCTTTGCCCCCCTTTCCACTGCTTGGACAATTTGGAACTGTCGCTCCCTCACTTTCAGACACATGGCTGTGCCATTTCAGTAAACCTGGTTTTGTATCTGTTTCCCTTGGATTTATTTAGAGGTAAAACCCTGCAAGATCTGCTATGTCAGAATCCCACTTATCAGCCTCACCTGAGGTTTGCACTCAGAAACCCTAGGACTGCAGCATGCGTCTCTAGGGCCTTGTCTTCAGGACTACCTGTGTTCAGCCTCAGCACAACTACCCTTCAATCCTGGAAGCTCAGGAATGGTTTCTGCATGCTGTGTCCGTGGGCTTAGGATGAAAAATCAAGGCCAGCTGCCTTTGTAAGAAGTTATTGCCTGATATTCCCAAAGGAGCGCTGCTCTGAGGGGCATTTTCATGTGGGTCGGGAGGACAACAAGCTCCATGTTCAGCAGTATCATGGGAGGTTGTGGGATCTTGCTGGCAATCACAGGGAAAGAACAAAAGGATTTTAAAAAGCCATTTCAATGCCAGCTACATCTACGTGGGATTCCTTAGGATATAACGGGGTTTCTTTGGTCAATATTTGCCTGAAGTAGATTTTCAAGATCTACCGTGCCAAAGGAAAACATGAATACAGTTCATCAGTGCTTGATACTGGAAATTCAACAACAAGAGCAGCAATGTTGTGCTCTGAAGACAAACAGCAAGGTCAACAGACCCTATTTGGAGTTGACAGTGTTACTCTATTGAAGCCAGTGGAATTATTCCTGTGCAAGTGAGAGGAGAAACTGGCCAGTAGTTTGCCCTGTGGAGCTGAGGCACCACTGAAAACACTTCTGTCTCCTGCTTTCTCTGCAGGACCACACGTAACATGGCAGTGGCAACAGCAGCCACGCTGAAACTAAAACCCAGATACTTAGATTTGGCAGCAGAGGAAAACAACATGTTGGAAAGATAACGCCTGTGATGAAGACTTTCAGGCACTGCAAGAGTAGTAAGCTACCAGCTTAGTGCCTTACACATTGAGATGTTTCTTAGATAGTGTCTTCTTAGAAAGAGATCAAATGCAAACCTGTTTTGCACCAGAATTCTGCAGCTTTTTCTCCTTTGTTTGGTGCACATTGTATGATGAGTGTCTCACATCAGGTGCTTCTTAGAAGCTCTTTTAATAGGAGCAAAATATTTGAGGCATTAAATGTATCCTGTGGGAGTTATGGATTAGACTATAGAGCAGTTTATATGTCCTAAATGACCAAGAGCATTTTATATTTTGTCTGTTCACTTAGCTATGCAATGGTGACCCATTTGACCAAACTTTGGCTTAAATCAGCAATAATTTGCCTTAATCTTGTTCTCCTAGACTGTAACTCCCCATGTGGTTTATGCGTGGATGGTATATTACACTCATCATCTTTCAATGCAGCAAATACATGGGAGCAAAAGCAACATGATGTGAGAGACTAAATATCAAGGATTCATTATCTGGTCTTTTCAGACATTAGGCCTGAATAATCAGTTGGGTGGCTCTGAACTTCACTCTTTGCTTTGCACATGGTTCAAAGCAGGAACACCATGATCCCTACAGGTCACTAAAGGACTGCCCTGGAATCTCTTTTCCCTAATGCAGCAGGTTAAGCTGCTTTTGCCCTGCCAGACCAGAGACTGGTGAATAGTAATGGTAATTTTTCTGGCTGACTCTTCAGTGGAAGAATTCTTGAAGTGTTATTGTTTATGATCTGCTGAGTGCTGGTACCTGGCTTTCATCTTGAAAGAGACTTAACATGGTGAAACTTCTTTATCTGCATATGCACATGAATACATACATGACTATGGACACTCTTCTACCTCAAATTTCAGGGAGTCCTCACTTCTCTGTGAGTTCCTGGATGAAGTGCACCTACAGAAGTGATGCTTGAATGGAGAGACGGCCCGAGATGTTATGTGTGGACTCGATGGAGAACATTAGTGTCTATCTTCTGGAGTGAGTCTCTCATGTGGGAGAAACTTCTCCAGACCCACCTCCTCCAGTGGTGCAGAGCAGCCCCAGACAGGACCACATTTTGTGGCCATATGTAGCCACTCTGCCCATTTCTAGGCCCACTCCAAGAGCAATAGCAATCCTGTTACGTGCATCTCAGAGGAGATGCAATGGTCTCAGGACAACTGGAGACCAGCGTGAGGAACAAGAAACAGTGGGAAGTGGAACAGTTCTTACCAGCACAGGCTTCAGGTTATGCCTGCTGTCATTTTAGAGTGCTGTGCTCAAAACCACGTGTGCCCTGTGGACAAGACTAGACATTATTCACAGCAGAGCTCCCTTTATCCTTCTGGACTTGTGAGCAACAGCCTAAAAGCTTTGGGGCAGCTCTCTCTAAATTCTAACTGGAATCCAGTATGAACATGAGTAATACAAGCTGCACATTAGCCTCTGTTATTTATTTTGATATTGAAGTACATTTATCTTAGCCTTTCCCTAAACATCTTCAGCAGTCTTCCACTGAAGTGGGAAGAGCTGCACAGGGAATACCACAAATACCAAGGTAATGTTATCTGTTTTTTCTAAAGCAAACTTGGCAGATTTTGAAAGGACACCCACTGTGGCCAAATCCAGGCTTCAGTAAAAGCTTTTGATAATGAAAATACAAAATCTCAGATATCTATAATGGAGGCCAGGTTCTGCATTTTGTTGTGGCCTTTTCAGACTGGGGCAGAAAAGGACCCATGCAGCTTTGCAGTAGTGGAGTGGTGGGAGAAAAGTTCAGGGATGTGTCCACTCCTACAGTTCCCAAAACAAGGGGCTCACCAGGGAAGTAGGGAGATGTGATGGGAACACATAAACTTCAGCTGGTAAAACAGCTCATGAAGGACTGGTACAAATTGTCTAGAGAGGCATCAATAATATTTTCTCTTTGCACCACCACCCCACCCAAACCATTAATTTCCAACTGCCTAACGGAGAAGATGAACCCCTGAACTGCTAATTGAGTATTTCAGAAAACTTTCAATTTTGTTAGTTCCACCACTTCATGTAATGGGTAGTGATAATTAAGAAATTCTTGCTCACTCCTTTTCAGGCAAATAGATGCAGATGCAGCACATTAATACCATAGAGAAAATTTAGACAAATTTTGGGGAAAACTTTCAGGTTATGAGATGTATTTGCCTGCTGAGTAGTGTCAGTGTATGAAGAAGATGCTGCATTTGAATCACCAAGGACTTCATTATATAAAAAGCCCTAGAGCACACACTGGGGCAGAAGAGTCCTGCCTTGACTGGAAGTGGACAATCGCCCCGTGTGCCCTAGCAAATTTTTCCCTTCCAGAATGAGCCATGTAGACAGCTCTGAGGAAGAAACCTCTGTCTCTGTTCCCTTTTGCACGAGGGCTGGTTTATGCCCTCTGAAAGCAGACTGTGTTTGAGTCAGCCAGAAGCCAACCAGCCCCTTTGCACTCACCGGTGTGTTTGTTTACCCTTCTACCCAGCCACGGGCACCAGAGTGAAAGGTTTCTCAACAGCAGATTCTCAGAAAGCACAAGGGGAGGTGGCAGCCAGACTGTGGTTTCTCCTCTCCCTCTCTTTGAGGCAGAGAGCGTGTGTGTAACCGCTTTCCTGCCTTCGCAGAGCTGCTGGTGACTTCATCTCCTTGGAATCCTCTGGCTGGGGCGAGCTCTTGAGGAAGAAGACACATCACCCTGCGAATAAGGGAGGGTAATTCAACAGGGTCACAGTGCCTCTCCGAGGGAGAGGGAACCTGGCCAAACAAAGGGCAGCTGGCCATGGCAAGGCTCAGCTTAGGGAGGATGTCTTGGGGCTGAGCCTCCTTTGAAGTGTGGCCCCGAAGGTGCGTGGGTTCCTGCCCTCTGCACCCTCAGGGGGTGCTCATGGACTCAGGAGCAGAAGACACATGGAAGGGCTGGCTGTTGCCATCATCTGGGATAAGCTCTTAGTCCCATTGGAAGAAGGGCTTTACCATTTCACTCCAGGTGAGAATGTGGCTCACCTCCTGCAGTGTCCAGCCAGTAAAGCCACATCACTTCTATTTGGAACCTCTTTTTTGGAGGGGGGGGTTTGAATCTAATCTGAAGGGGGAACCGAATCTAATCTGTCTGTCTGTCTTGGTAATCTTGTGTCTTGGGATATAGCTCTCTCTATCACTGCTACCATCTAAAGCTGGTCTAACCATTGTCCTCTACTTTTTATTTTTTCCTCTTTTTGACCAACTGTATTATACCCAGCTAGAAATACATGTGCTTGTGGTGGTGCTGCTCCCTGGTGGGAAGCTGCCCAGGGGGGGTGCAGGCTGTTGATGCCCAGAGCAGAAATTAGGAGGCTAGGAGCTGTGGACCTCTTTTTGCAGCTCCTTCTGACTGGGCTGTCCACCTTGGCTCCTGGCGAGCTCTGCAATGACTTGTGCAGCCTACAGCCTGTGAAGAGCAGTGGCTTGTGGTACTTAAATGAGTGCTTGGTTTTGCCCAGGCCTGCTCAACCTTTAATTTTTTATTATTTTTTTTTTTGCTTCTTTCCCCAATGTCTTTAAGCACAAGCACGAGGGTGGGTCCAGACCCTTCTCACTAATCCACTAGCTGTTGTAGCCTGATGCTTTTGGGGAGGGAATGTATGAAATGTGGGTGTCCCTGTCTGTCTGGCTAATGACATCCCCTCCCCTAAGCCAGATAAACTGGGAGTGGTAAATATTTTCTTTTCAGCCAGGTTAGTTCCCTCTTTCAGCTGACCCCGTTGCAGCCTGTGATCTTGCAGAGCAATGAGACAGGCAGTGGGAAGAAGCAAGCAGAGCTGAGAGTACCACTACTATTAATGGCTTCCTAGCTAAAAGCTGTTTGACCTTGGCTGCCAACACTGCATCTTTGCCTTCATTCTAAATGCCCTGAGTCCTGAATCCTGCTACCACTCTCCAAACAGTTCTGTCTCTCCTTTCTCATCCATCTCTCTGTATGGCTCAGTCTCACCTGGATTTATATCTTCTGCCTCCTCACCTTAGACCTTGGCTTCTGATGTACAGCTCTTCTCATTCTTTTCCAAGTGACTTACTCCTTGACAGTTGAATATCACCATAGCTAACACAATTCATTGAAGATGGACCAGCTACATTTTCTCTACCTAAAACATACCCAGACTTTTAGGACAAGAGAAAATTCCTACTGTACCAAAGTAGAGGACAGTATGAACAATTAATGCCAAGAAACGAATCAGGAAGATAAGATTAAAATAAACCCAAACAACTAAGCCCTAGGACATTGGGCTAAATATAGGTCTGCTGCAAGAAGATAGTGTCTGTGTCTCCATCAATACATACTGATGACTGATATTACTGATTAGCACAACAGGAAAACCAAGATGTAGCCCTAAACAGCACGTGGGAACTTTCAGCTCTTTCATTCTCCAAGCGGTTTTACAAGTTTGCTCTCTTTGAACACTCAGGGCCTGATCCAAAGCCCCGCAAAGACAACAGGAGGAATGCCAATGATTCTGGAGTCTCTTGGATGCTTGCCTGCCCTGGCCCCTGGAGGAGAAGGGGAGTCAGAGTTGTTAGGGGAAAAACCATTCTCATGCTTCAAGAATTTTTTTCTGGATTCCTTGAGGCGTGTCAGGCTTGCAACATGCCAGCAGCTGGGAAGTGCACACTTGGAGTGCTCTCTTTGCCATAACCTCCTATCATTAATCAGATTAATAAAGGATCTCTGCTTCATCTGACTTGCTCTGTAATGCTACTGGTGCAAGCCTTGGATACCCCCCTTGAAATGTAAAGTCACTGCATGGTTTTTGTCCTAAGCGCTCTCCGCCTGGGAAAAAGCAATGTTATCCACTGTGAGCTCTTTAGAGAAGTACCTTAAGTCTTGAAAATGGGAGTGAGTGAAGGAGGCATCCACTGCATGTCCTCTTTTCAGCCTTAAGCCTCAGTTCAAAACAATGGAAATATGTTTGCCTGTTTTGGAGGCAGACCCCAATTATGGACCATTAAAGACAATCCCCCAGTTTGCTGCCTGCTTGCACTGGAGACCTCTTGAGAGTTTTGTTAGAACATATGATCTCTGCTAGCACAAGCAGCAAGTGAAAAAAAAAAAAAAAAAAAAAAAAAAAAATTTTGAGGGTTTGAGGCCAAAACA
>NW_009952157.1:279495-291526 GCF_000747805.2 Chaetura pelagica | reverse complement strand
AAAAAAAAAAAAAAAAAAAAAAAAGAAATAATTCTGAGAGTTTGAGAGCCAGACAGGAAAGAGCAGATTAAATGTAAAAAATATGCAAGGTTGAAATGTCAGACAGATAAATGTCCTTTGCACATCACAGACTGCAATACTTTGGAAGGAACAGCCACCCCAATTCTATCTAAACTCCAGTGGGTAAGGAGAGGAATTAAGGTGTCAGTCATGCATGTGAGGTAAACCACAAGCCAAGGGCAGTTCCATGCTCAGAGTAAAGTGATTAGTGATGACACAAGTGCCCAGTGCCCACCTCCATTCCCCCTGTCCCCTCCACCCCGCATTGTCTGCTTGGTTTCCAGAAGTGGATGCTGGTTCTTTCTGAAGTCCAGGATCATTTGGAGAAGTGGCAAGAGGTTGGAAGCACTTAGTATCTTCCTTGTTGTCCTCTTAACTCCTTGTAAAAGGAGATACAGCTATAGGATGCTAAAGGAACTCAGGACAGGTTAACCAAAGAAAGGAAGGAATTTCAGTTCAGAAATTTGTAAAGAACTGAGAATGGAGTAAAGTGTAAAGCCTTCTCAGGTCAGACTGAGCTCTTCCGCAGTGGTATGTGTGTCTCTGCTTGAGCAGAAGGCACACATCACCAACACTCTCTTTTGGGGGTGTTTGGCACCCTCTGTGTTGTTCTTGCTTCAGTCCTTCCACTCACACCTTCCAGTTTAAGCAAGAGAAGGGAATGGGCATGTGTGAGACCATATGCCTGTGCTAACACAGGCATGGGCTAAATCCCACTGAACCAAGCCACTTCAACCTATCCCAGCTACACCGTGAGCAAGATCAGACATCACTGGCCTCACCACACGAAGCATGTGCTGGGCCCATGTAAAGTAAGGGCAAGAGTGTGCCAGGACCTGCATTTACAGCTGGAGATAAAAGGCTAACAAGCAGAAGCAGGGGCTGTGGTGTGCAAAAACATTGCACTCTACTGGTGTGTGCGTGTGTGTGTAATGAGTTGCAACATGTATAGCCTGCTTTGTGTGTGCCTGTATGTGTGTGTGTGTGTGTGTATGAGATGTGCCTCAGCCTTCAGCATTTTGAATGACTTCTTTCTGCTTTTGCCAGCATGGGAATGCTGCATCCCACTGCTCGCCACACTGCTCTCACCCCTCTCCTGCCTGCCCTGCCATGCTGCTGGTGTTCCAGCTGCATCCATCTAACCGATGTGAACATCTAAAGCTGTTACATTGATGGGCTGAGTAAATCGGATTAGCTCGGTGTGCCCAAGGGGGGAGCCCCACTGCTTGCACGGCCCATAGAAAGACAAGGGGGAAGGCTAAGGAGGAGATCTCTTTCAAGCCAACAAGAATATGCTATATGGGAGGTACACATCTAGCTTCCAATTTGCTGCTGATGGGATTAGACACGCTCTGAAACGTGAAGTGCAGATGCAAGCCCGAGGCTCAGCCGGTGCCGCTCTGCTGGGAACTCGCCGAGCTGCTCCCCAGGGATTGCTGCCACCCTGGCAGGCCCGGGAGGCTCTGATTGTCATGGGATAGAATGCTCCCGGGCCCTGTGCAGCCCACCATCACAGGCAGCAGATCTTTAACCCGCTCCTGTTGAAAGCTGAGATCCTTTGGCTCCATCTGTTCACATGAGATGGCTTCACAATTGCCCCCGGAACCTCCCAAAGCGTGAAGTGATCTCTCACTGCCTGCTGGAAGGAAAACCTCTCCCTCCCTCCATCTCCCCCCTTCTTTTTTTTTTTTCCTTTTATCCAGATGAAGAGTTTGAACATCTTTCATGGTCTGTTTAAAATATAATGTGGGTTCTTGGCACATTTTTTGAAGACCTGCTAGTCTGGGCATTGATGATTGTCGCTAACCATGAAGTGAGCCAAAGGCCTCCCTTTTTCCCCAGGCATTGGTCGTATCACCAAGAACTTGGGCTGCTTTTTTTAATTAAATCAGTTTCAGAACCAAAACACTAATAAAATTGTTACACCTGGCCTGTTATGTAGGACAGCAGCAAACAGGAACTTTCTCAGGTTTATAGAAGAAGAGCTCGAAATACTTTTGACTGGGGCAGGAAAAAACCCGAGCAAGAATAATTTGGTTGTTGAACAGAGGAAAAATTAAACTAATTTTCCAGCTGGGAATCTTTTGCACAGTGTGCAGTTGTGATACCTGGGGTTTATTACATGGATATTATCCTTTACTTATTTTCTAGTCAGAAGGAAAATATTGGTGAGGAAACCCCTTGTTTAACACCTATTTTGACAGTGATCAGGCAGCACTCTGATGTCCATGTGCTTTCCCTTAATTAAACCCTGCCCTTGTTTTTGAAACAGATGCTTGCCCTGATACTCTATAAAGGTAAAAGTTAGACATCTTTATTTTCTTTTTTTCTTATTTTTGTTTATTCTGGCTGGAAATAACAGTATCTTGCTTGAGAGCTCTAAGCTGCAACAATAAATTAAATTAATAGAAATAGCTGAGAAAAATATGGGAAGAACCATGACCTCTCTAGCCCGTTGTAAAAAAAAACAACCTCCAAAAAAACCCCAGCCCCAAAACCCAGACTACTCCTGTTTTAGCCAGAGAGAAAAAAGAGCAAAGAAATTAATTGACCTCCAGAAGTGATTTATGGAGCCCGAAGCCAAGTCCAAGTGTTGGTACTGACTTCTAACCTGCTGCTTTATTCTGGCTTACAGGTAGGTCAAAGCATGAGGCTGAAGTCCAGCAATGCCTTGTGGGCACAACCAACACTGATGTGCAGCATTTCTCTCTGCAGCAAAAGGATTGGGCTTCCATATCATCCCTCAGGAGCTGGCTGAGAAATACATCTAGACTTGAGAGAGACATTCATATCAGAATAATATCTAGCAATATATACAGATCAGATATACAACATAAATGCTACCAGTAATAGAATAAAGAAAACGCAAGAACTTTCAAATGTGGTGAAATTTCTTCACCACATCACAGTGGTAGCCCCAAATAATGTAGGCAGGGTTGAAAGAAGCCAGCCAGGATGCCCCTGAACATGTGGCAACAGGGGAGGAGACACCAGAACTTTTCAACTGCAGAGACACCTTGCACATCTCTGCTTGTAAACCTCTGTAACCACCTGCTTTGCCTGTCCAATCATCGGCCACCCCTGGTAGAAGGTCTGCACACTAATGTGGTGGGAAAACAAGTCCTGAGCCAAGAAAGTTCCTCATTTTGGTAACACAAGGAAAGCTCAGCCTCATTATTTGTCTCCACATCTAATGAAGATGCAGAAATTACTCTGCACTGAGTGAGAAGTCCTCCTTTTCAAATGAGTCAGTGACTCACACAAAGGAATGCAGCCATCTAAGGATTCCTCCTTCTGTCCTGGCAGCTTTTGTACATCTGTACCCACTGCCATTTCTTTTTATTTTCTTCCTTATGCACAGGCTTAGGTAATTTCTCAGTCTCCACCTTCACTCCATTTCTCTGACATTCTCCACCATTTAGGCACATCAGCTGCATTTACTCTCTTCTAATTCATCACTTCCAGCCATACAATTGTGGCCAAATTCCCAAATTGTGCAGATGGTGGTGTCCTTCAAAGTATGTTGTTGCCCTCTACAACAGATACATCAATCTACAGCAGGCACAGGTGCATGTCTACATCACAGGAGCACTTCCTTGAATTATTGCAGTCTTCATTCCTCTCTGCACTCCCTGACATTATCTAATCAGAAGGCTACCTACTTATTTCTCAAGACTGAAAATCCTGAATGCTCTACTAGTTCAAAATCAGCCCTCTGAGTCCACCCAGCTTCTTCTGTCTCTGCGGTGTTTCCATTTCTTTGCTTGAATAGCACCAAAACAAGGTCCCCTGAGCTGACTCTATTTTTCTTCCTTTTCTGGCCTCATTAGAGCTGCTCTTGATTTTATCACTTCTTCCTGCATTTGTGCACTTGAATGTTGTGTAATTAGATCAGATAACCTACTCAAACAAAGTAAGAGGAAATTAGAGATGGAAAGACTTCTTTAGATTGACCAATGCTCCACTCCTCTGGGAAAAGGGCAGGAAAGTAACATGCATTTCTAACTCACCCAAGTGGTGTGGTGTTCATTTCTCCCTTGTGCTCTGCTCCAGGCTCAGACCTGGTTCCTAGGAAGCATTCCCTGATACTTTATCTAACATTTGACTGACTAACTTGTTGGCCCACACCTAGTCTTACTCTTCACCACTCAAAATAGTTTCTAAAGGGTCATTTACCCTCTAAAAATACTTGTTCACTTCTATCCCCATCATTATTTATCTGAGCTTTATATTCCCTGAAGTCAACAATTAAATCTGCCCACTGGTTTCAATGGCCTTTTGGTGGTTTCTAATCCTTCCTCTCAAACAGATGTTTATTATCACATCTTCCTAATGCCCCTCTCTCACTCTATCAAAGGTACCTATGCAATTTACTCTGAGGAGAATCAGATTCCTGAATCCACTGCAATGATTTGTCTCTATCACTAAGAAGGCTCTTAATGATGGGAAACATCCTTGGCTCTTCCCATAGAAGAACACTTGGGAGTCTCCAGGATCACCCCTCAGTGCTCCATAACCTACATAATCATGAAGGCCTTTGAAGCTATCCATTTTCAAATGATCTTTTTGGGAAGGAAACCAAGATTGAATAGAGGGGAAGGGGAGGGGGTGGAGGGGCAGGAAAGGGGGGCAGTCAGTGGAATTGTTGCCTTCATTTTCCCTCTTGCTAAGGAGTGGCTCACATTAAACCTCAGCCCACATGTACAGTTGGCAACCATGCTGTGGGTTTGCAGGATTCCCTCTAGATTCCTGTTTGCTGTTCAAACACCCTCTAGAGCTTGTCCCTGTGGGCCCCCTGGGCTCTTTGAGACTATTTACAATGGTAAGGGTAACTACACAGACACAAAGCTGCATTGAGCCACAGGGTAGTCAGCAGCAAAACGACTCATCTTTCAGAATCAAGGCAGCTCAAAAGTCTACTGAAGTTTAACTCTGTTGAGTAGAGACACGAGACATCCAGGACAAATATGACTGCCTGGATATTAAGAAGACTGTTCTGGTAAGAAGCCACTCTGGCCACTGGCCTGAGAGAACAACAGTGCATCAGCATGACACAAAGTGAATGTATCAGAGAGTTGAGGGTAAAGGATTTTTGGATTAATATGAGTTTGTACACTGTCTCCTGTGACCTTGCCCCTTGCTACATTTTAATCTAAGTTTACTCATCTGTATAATAAGTATAATATTGATCTACCTTATCCCACCACGGTGATGTTTCATGGGGTACTGTCTGCACAACGTTATGCAACTGCTAAGTTTTGTGTGATGGAGGTGGGAGGTGGCAAAATGCCATGGGGATCAAAGAGGAGAACAAGTGACCAGACACAGCAGCAGTGAACTGGTAGATGGAAACTGGTGATTCATGCCTCTCAAAAATCTAATTTCCATGAAGCCACGGTGAAGAGCAGCAGAGAATGAATAAGGGAAAGCAGGACTCCTTCAAGTGAAAGAGATGGTGACATTCAGGTGGGTTTAATGTGAAAGAACGCAAATAAAGAAGATGTTAATTTGCCAGGAAAAGAAATAAACAAATGGAGAGGAAGAAGAAAAACCTCAAGCTTCAGCAAGTTAGCAGGAGATAGCATGGATAGCTTAAAAACAGGAGATGTGGGAGGAATGAGGAAATGTGAAAAACAATAAGCTACAAAAGGCAGTTTGGAGTACTGGTCTTTCAGAGTAGAAATTATTTTTTATTGTCTTTGTACAGTGCCTTATACAGCAGGGTCATGGGATGAGGTGGCTCTCCAGCACTACCACATTGCAAATGAAATCATAATCAGCTACAAAACTTCAGTAACTGCATTACCTGATTATAATCACAGTTAGAATAATACTTAAGGTAATTTACCTTATTTACAAGTGCAATTTTTAGCCCTCAACAGCTGACCAGCAGCTGTAGATGCTGAAAAATATCTTGCATAACTATTTCAATGTCTGTTAAACATTTATTAAATAGATAAAGTAAATTAGAGAAAAAGAGCTGAAATACCTTCAGAATTTGCATATAACCTAGGTAACAGAAGCCAAACTGAACCCTAGATTTAAAGTCTATTTGATGCAATTACCCCTTTAAACTTCTGGACTTCCTTTAATGATGGTGGTAACACTATGCAAACACTGAAGGAAGTTTTTACAACATTTACTCGAGGCAAAAAAAGTAACACATTTTGGAGAGCTGTATCATTCTGTGAGTATTTGCTTTCAAAGAGCATTTCGGAGACCGTATTTTCTTTTCTCCAGTGTTATTCCATTTCAAAAACACTTAGACAAGACTCTGGAGTTAGGGAAGGACACATGCAGTAAGAATTCACAGGTTTTTGCCCAATTCTAAAAAGCTGCTTAGAAGTCTAAATTCAGCAGATACCAGCAGAGCAATTTTGATGGAGCTCCAGTGGACTCGTGTTAACACCAGCAGAAAAAACAAGGTCAGAGTTAAGATAGTATTAAGCATTTTTCAAGATCCTCTTCTGCAGGATACAGGAAAACAGAAGAATATGACTTATGGAGCCACCTAAACCTATCTGCCCACAGATATCCCAGGCATTAAGAAAAGCTGCAGGGCTAAATTTGCAAAGGGACTTCATCCTATCCATTTCAGAAGGAGTCAAGGATCACTGCTGCTAAAAATCTGGACTCAAGTTGTTCAGAGTTTGAGCACTTTATTTGGGCAGTTGTTCTTTAACAGTAATTCAAATACAGCAGCAGAACAAGCTGATTTATCTTTTTCTTAGACTTTGACCCACCAAAAAATTACTCGTGATTGACCATTAAGAAGGAATATATACCTATTACTTAAAATAGTAATAGACACAAAATGTGTCTTTATGGCATCCTCCAGCTGTTCTATTACCCAGTGTGACTACATAGTGAATTAACACTTCCACATTCTGTAGTTAAGGAAACCAGCATCCTGGAGGATTAAATGACTGCTGTGGGACCTCCAGAGTACTTTAGACAGGTAGAGATCCATTGGACATTTAAAGTCACTCATTGCAATCCCAGGCAAACACGTCCTAAACTTCCTTCCTTTAAACTCATCAAGCACTACCTTAAATAACATCTTACTTAGCTTTCTCTGCCCCCATGTCTCTATTGTGTCTGACCCCAAAACTATAGTCTGCATGTATTTGTGTAGGGCTTGGCTTAAATACAAAATTTAATGATTTGCTGACCTGGGTTTCTGATTTCCTGCCATGTGTTTGGGGAGGTTTCACATTCAAGCAAAAGTGCCTCTGCTCCCCTCAGGAATGAAGCTTCCCAGAGGTGACCTCAGGATGAGGCATTGCTCTGCATCTGCCAGCAGAGCTTTGCTGAGTCCCCCCTGGTGTTGAGTCACCCTTGCTTTGCTTTGTGGATCCTTGCCAGGTGGCCACCTGAACTGCTTGGGTGCTCTCCTAGCCAGGCACTGCTGCCTCCAGTATCTCAGGCTTCACATTCCATGCTGCTTGCAAGCATGTGAGCAATGCATGGCATTCCCCTCACTGTCCCTGCCTGGCCTCCCAGCTTTACTGGAACTGAAAGCCTTTCTCGTAGGAGGAAATCCTTGGAGATCCTAGTGGAGGTTTCCTTGGCTGGATGCCGCTAAGAATAAAGGGTCTGAGTGGTATTTCCATTCCTGACAGGCCTCCAAAGTTGCACAACATAAAGCAAGTCACTTAGCCTTTCCACACCTTATTTTAAAGTTGGGTGAACCGAATCACACAGTAGCTCCAGTTAGCATTTGGAATGCTGTGGTCTAATACCCAGTCAGAGCTTCAGACTCCTGTGAAGGCTGTCGCTGATACACAAGCTGCTTCTCATACCATAGGCTATGAAATACCTACATTTCTCATTAGTAGACCACTGCCTTCCTAGGATTTCTGGGAAAAAATTCTGGATCAGAAATTTCTAGAAAAAATGTCTAGATCAGAACTTGGCCCATTGTGTTTCCTCTTCCTTCTCCTAAGCAGTGCTCCAGATTGTTTTATCTTGTTGTCACTGCTGGAATTTTAGTGGTATTTATATGAAAGAATAGATACATACCCATTCCACATCAGTAATGCAACTCCCAGGGTAGATTTTTAAGGTATTCCAGTTACCTACAGGTACCTAAATGTCTTTAAAATTCTTCATTTTTATATGCTTCTCAAGTCCCCTGGAGTCTAAAGTGTTCACTTTATGATAAACTGGAGAGTCTGGCTAAATAAGGAGCCCATGGCTGCTGACAAGCCCTGCTACCATGCAATACTCCATACCTGCTCATCTCCTCCTCCTCACCTCCTCACTTGCCCCTTCATGTAAAGCTGCACATTGCACTTATTTCCTTCTGCCATCTCACAGTGGGAGCTCGTGTCTGTTTTGCTCTTACCACCCTGGAGTCCCTCACCACTGATTGTTTTCCAATTTCCACCCTCCTGCTGAGTAGTTACATTTCTGATATGTATTTTCTCCTGGGTGTGTGAGAAGCTTGTTTTCGATTACCCATATTTCCAGCTCCCAGATTTTTATCTTTTTGCTCATATCAGCTAACAATTTCTTGCAGAAGTTTCAGTACCTGAAGCTGTCGTTGCATTCTGAGGCGCCATGATAGCCTTGTAGTATTTCTTATTCCCCGTGCCACCTCTTTACAGATCCAGATACAAACAATGATCATGGCAGTCCATATCTCACCCCTGCCAGACTCTGGTGTCCTCTAAGCACTACCCCTTGCACAGAAATATTCTGGTCCATGTATGCATCTGACTACCCAGTTAGGCTGAATCTAGTTTCCATTCCAGGGCTCTGCCTCTTTGTTCATTAATTGACAGGCTTGGACAGGTTTGCCTAAAATGCTGAGGCTTCTAAAATTGTACTTTATGAGAGCTTTGTATGCTTTTGAAGCTCTCAGTTGGATGAGGCTTTCTTTGGGATTTCTCAAAGGAGAAATAAACCCATATGCTGTATTCTATAGCTAGGGAAAATGCACAGGGGCTGGGTTTGTCAGTAGATGTTCTTAGTGGAAGAAGCAGCGAGAAAGAGAGATTGTGCTGGAGCTCTACAGCATCCAGGCCTTTTTACAATGGAAGGTCAAAACTCCAGGGGTCTTCAGAAAAGAGCAGCCTGCACCCCTTCCTTCAGGCAACACTCAGAGGTCAGTTCTCCCTTTTCATGAGGGAACACATCAGGCACCATGACTCATTTTATGACCTGCAAAGAGGTTTCATGCCTGAGTACTGGAGGGCAGAGGGTCAAGCCCTTAGTCCAGTGCTAGCCAGCTGGCAACCCTTGTGCTTCAGGTAGCTTGTGGGCAAGTCTGTACAGCCCATGGGGACCAGGTCTTTTCCTTTCTCTACTTTTCTTGGAGAGGAGAGTCTGCAGTCTCCACACAGGTCTCTGGCATGCCCCAGCTGGGCCCATGCACCGTTTGCTTCAGTCCCCCATGGTAAGTGACTGACACAGCATCTTCCATGTGTCTGCAGAAGAGAGCTGACAACAATTTGCACGGAAGAAGTTGTGACCTGGTCCCAGGACACTGAATGAGCCTGCTCCCTGTGAGCAGGGCTACCAGGAACAAACTTCTGCATGCCAAGCACTCCTGATAGCTGTCCTTATCCTCTCCACTGTCACAGTCACATTACAGACACCTAAGGATCTACACAGCAAAACAGACACGAGCTTCCATTGTGGCATGGCAGAAGGAAATAAATGCAATGTGTGGCTTTACATCTACACCTGCCAGTGCTTGTCAACCACTAACTGGTGTCACAGCCCATTGATTCTCCTGCCACTTGGACAGCCATGCCTAAGAAAGGGCTGGGATGGGGGAAAATATGGTGGGAGTACTTCTAAATGCCACTCCAATTCTGGGAAAATTGGTTTTCTCAGGGGAAAAAACACCCCGTGACCCAATGGTTAATGTACATGGAAAGGAGTCAGAAGTCAGTTTTTATGTTGTTTGAACTTGTTCAGTCATATCTCCTTAAAATAGAAAGGGGTGGGTGCCTCATTTTATGCTCTGTTAATCAAGAGACTGCAGGAGCTACTTCTTTTCCTTTGGGGATATTGATAAATGCTGGATTCAGCCCTGTTGTTCTAGATTGGTTAAACTGCTCCTCTCCATTTCAAGTAATTTTAAGGTACCCTTAAAGAAAAAGTCCAAGGCAACAGTACAAAATTCCTGAAGCTTAAATCCATTTGAAATCTGATTCCAACCCTGACCCACATCTGATTCCAGCCCTCATGCTCATCTCTATTTTATTCCATTATAGATAACTGGACTTGCACTTACTGGTACATCACATAAGAATACTGAGATATTCAGAACTTGGCCAGGGAAAACCCTGAAAAACCTTTTTTAAAACTGGAATTAGCTCTGCTCTGGACATTGGACTTCAGAGGTGTCAATGTTGATCTATATTTTTGTGTGACTTTCTGACTGTATGGTCCACATGCTGCCATTCATATGTATGCTAGACATACTGTGCAGGAAGGAGATAGTGAGAAGGATCTTCAGCCCTTCCAACCCCTTCTGTCCTATCTTCCCATGTTCTCAGTGCAGCCAAGAGACCACTTAAAATCACTTCTCTGCCTGACAACTCTGCTAATACAATGTTTAAGAAGTTCTGTATGGGATAAGGCTGAAGCAAAAGGGAAGAGCCAGGCAGTGGATCTTCTTGACACTTTCAGGCCCTCTGTAATGGGAGAGGCTGCACAGCCAGACCATAATACCTCAGAGTATACAAGAACACTTGTCACCTAAGTGATACTACTCATGATGCCTAAGTCTAATCACAGGCTTATGTATTTAGTTGGGTGAGAACCATCTGTCATATTGTAGGTGGGGACCCCAGGGTGCTGCTACAAGCCTTCAAGAATGAAATGTCATACCAGACAGGTAAGCTCTAGTTTTCTTTTGACAGAAGCAGAAGTAATCAGGATTCAGCTTACAGTCTTACAGCCATAACATGCCTTTATCTATATTTAATATATAAAATATAATATCTATTTTATATCTCTAATTCCAGGTAAGGCTTTGTCTTTAAAAAACAACAACAAACAAACAAAAAAAAAATCCCACCAAAACAAAAACTACAAACCAACCAACCAACCAACCAAAACCCAACACTTTATAGATGCCCAACTTGTCTCTTTTCTTCTGATGATGCTACCAGCTGGATTTATAAAGGATATTTTCTTTCTCGATAAAGCTGACCTCACTTACAAGGATAATCACATGCAAAGCAGCAGAAGTGATCAGTAGACCAGAGTAAACTGATTAACTGAACTGATGAAAAAAAGGCTCTAAATTCCACTATATTTTCTTACGAGCTGCTCCTCTCAGATACATATGCAAACAGCTTAGTATAAAAAGTTATAGAATCACAGGACCTCGTTCTCCTTTCACGTGAGTGATTCTTAATCAATTCTGTTAAAGTGAGCAGAGTTACACTGATGTGAGATTACAATCAGTTAGAAATGGAAAATTCCTAATAGCTTACCCATTTCATAACCCTAGGGCTAGTGTACAGTTATTCCTTGCACTAAAATCACATATAATTCTTTACAATATGAATAGTGGAAAATGGTGCTTGGGAGGTGTTTTATTGGGTTTCTTTAATTCCAATTTCTTCTCTTGGGAAAATCCTTATTTTTGACTGAAAGCCAAAACCTCAGCTACATTTCCTAGTAAATGAAATATTAAATGAAGCAGATATGCCACGTTATGCCAGTGTAATTCTGGGTTCCCCATGGCTTGAGGATCATCATCAAACTTGTGAGACATGGAGGTTTCTGGAGAAGTTATCATAAAGACAAAGAAACATGGCAATCCTAGACAGCTTGGAGTATCACCTCTATGGCTCTGTGCTTCTCATGTATTGCTTTAGATCAACACATTCCACAGCATATACCATTTTGTCAGACAGATTTCTGTTTTTCAGTGAAATGTCTAAATATTCTGTAGCATGAAGACATTTCTCACTAAATGTGTTCTTCTGTCTAAGCTCCTCTTCCT
>NW_009952157.1:261783-279426 GCF_000747805.2 Chaetura pelagica | reverse complement strand
CTGAAGAACAACTTCAACAGAAACGCTTTAACCAGATCTCATGGTATAGAGGTTTCAAAAAAAAGAAAAAAAAGAAACTCTCTCTTTTTTTTTTTTTTGTGTTAGGAATACCTAAATATAACTATTTATTGCTTTCAGGCACCAGGGTTTTGATGGTGTATTCAACGTAGAAGTGTTGCTCTCTCCTTGCATGCTTAGCACTGGAGACATTTGCTAAGAGCCATTGCTGTAGAGGAACCTGGGGCATCTCATAGTTGTTGTGCACTGCTTCTTGCATCTGAATGGATCTCTACCAGCTGCTGCAGAAGTTGCTAGCCCCAGGACATGACGATGGTACTCAGCCTATAGACATTGCCTTCTAATTGCACAGGGCTGATAAACACAGAAGTACTGAGTCACTAACTTTGATTTCCAAAAATGCTGATCACCTCCTGTTCTGGGTTTGCTATTTCCCAGCATTTTGTTGCAAGTCTCATGGTGCTTGTAGTCCAGTGGAAGGATCTGGAGGGAGGAAGAAGAAGGGGGGTTTTGGCCAGTGCAGGGAGCTATAACTAGTCTCAGAATATAAGCACAAGGGTGGCCATGCAGCTGGGCTTTTATACATGATGAGGCTGTACATCCATGATAGCAAGCATTTCTTGATGCTGTGAGAAAAACGCTTTACCTGGATATTTGATCCTTAGTGTCAGAGTAGTGGGTGTCTAGTTATTTGGTGCATGGGAGAACCTACCCACTTCCAAACACTGGTCAAATCATACTAGAAAAAAAATGCACAGTCATCAAAACCATGAGGTTCTGACACAGACTTCTGAACAGAGTTGCAAGGATAAAAACTCTATCCACTTTTAAGAGGAGATTAATTTTGTTATAAAGTGCATGCTGTTGTTATAAATTATACACAAGGGAAGTGAAATGTCCACGAATTCCAGGATTATGAAGTCATGTGATTTCTATGCAAAAATTTCATAATCAGATAGACTGAACTGAACAGTAAAAATGAGTGAACTGCTTAGTAGTTTTTACAAGTCAGGACACCTGCTTAGCTGCCAAACAAGGTTTCACAAATAAGTTTTTAATGAATGAACTGTTTATCTTATGCTGTGAAAGTCTGTGGTCTGAAACCAATCTGCTTGTGAAAGCCCTTGCTAAAGCATGTGAGATAAACGTGCCAGTAAATCACACAAGCCACCAAGCAGAGTCTGGTACCATTTCCCTGCAAACAAAAAGCAGTAAGAAATCTCACAGCTGCTGTTCCTGCCCTTCAGCAGCTTTTAATTTGTATTGATTGACACAACATCTACACGCCACCTCATCCACAAGAGGCACCAGGTCTGTTTCAGGAAAAGCAAATGATTCAGTATTGTCAACAGCCAGCAGAGGCCACCAGGATCTGCTTCTTCATTCATTTGTTTTTCTCAGACATCTATAAAGAGCTGTCATCACATACCAAACAAAGCAAGCATTGGGAAGCATGTGTGTTTAGGTGCTGGCGTACGAGGCCTCTTCCTCTATCACTGGGAAGCCCAGAGTGAGGCATGTCAGCCAGCACAGGCCAGCAAAGTGAGTACAAAGTGGGCTCAAGTACAAATGTTTCAGAGCTGGTGATCTTTGAAGATCACTTTCACTGTGGATGGTAATGGAAGCAGGACACAGAGGAGGATCTGGACCTATTTGGACCAGGCACTCTGCCTCCTGGAAGCTGTATGTGCTGAAAGCTGTTGCCTCTGTGACACTAAGTAATACTCACACTTCCCCATGAAGTGATGGAGTGGAAAAGTACTTTGCAAGATGAAGTCAGGAGCTGTCCTCAGGCATTATTTGCCCTGAGATAAACTGGGCTTTAAGGAGTGTAATGTTCTTTTCACCTATGAGGATCTTCGATTAACATCGGTGGGAGCACGTGCATGTATGGGCAGGACGTGTGGAATAGCCCTTGATGGCATCCTCACTGAAGCATCATGTCGAAGAAGTGAAGAATAATGTTCCAGTGAAGTGACAGAGGGGGCTGTAGGTGAGTGAAATACATTTTCCATGCTGGAAGTATAGGATCACAGAATGTGATCAAGTTACTGGCTAAATGCTACCGGTGCTGTGAAAGGACAACAGGCTTTTCAAAAGATATAAGTGGTTAGAAATTTGGTTTTGCAGTGATATCCAAAACTCAGCAGCTTTAGTAAACCAGCCCCCCATAGCACTGCATGTGGGTGCTTGGTTCAATGCTGACTCAGAGGGAAGAATGTTACCCACTGAGTCACCAGCCCCTCTTCCTTCAGTGCTGCCTTCTCTCTGCTTGTTATCCACTCAAGCCCAAGCATGCTGGGTATACAAGAGCTAACAGAACTGCAGCCCAGAATGAAAACCTTCTGAGTGTCAGCATGTCAAGTTGACCCACACGAGAGCCACTGTGTCTGAGGTCTGCTGTGTGATTTGTGGGATGAGCACCATGGTCACCTCAATGAGAAGCAGCACACTGTAGATGTTCACCTTCGCTCTCCAGTGCCTCTGCAAACACCACCAGTGTGAGGGTTGCATTGAGCAGATTGCTGAGCCCAAGCTCATGCCATGCAAGGCAAGGATTCATTTTCCTAAGGAATGTCACTGTCTCCCACTTCTCTCCTGTGGAAATGTCTGAGCCTTCCAGAAAGGATGAGGAAAAGCGCAAAGCCCAGTCTATATTTGCTCTGAATTGTGCTTAGCATATGGCTTTCCTTTAGACTTTGCTGGTGGTGAGAAGATAGCTTGTGCTAGAAATAGAAGATCTATATTTAACACATGGCCCTAACACAAAATAGAATCACCATCATCCCTCAAAGTTAGGAAGTTTTCCTTGGAAATGCATTCCAAGGTTTATCAGATTTTTCTCATCTGCAATTCATGAGAGAAAAAATTTCCTAGGTATGGTATATTTGCATGCCCAACAGTCTGGACTCAGATATATGCTTTGGTTATAAGATTAAAAAAAATGCTCCATTCACACAGATCATGCACATGCAAGTAATTTGCAGTTTTCAAGCACTAACCTTTCACAGCCTGAAGCAGAGACAAGTTCTTTCTCTATTCTCACAGGTCCTTTATCGTTATGCAAACTTTAATTCTGAAACTCAAACTCACGTGAAAAATACCCAGGTTAGTGAATCTGAAACTCAGCCTAAGCAGCCCAAATGAAAATGCTGTGTGCCTGTTAACCCGTTCTTGTTTCTCCTCTTCAGGGCAGGCTGCTTATTCTCCCAGCAGCCCAGCTCATCCTGCTGTATATGAAGTTTTTGCAGGCATGATGGGTTCAGCTCCTGAGACTCTATTCACATGTCTCTGCCCTACATGCCCAAGTCTATCTTTTCACGTCCTGAAGGAGAGATGGTGGGAAGAAGATTCCTGCATCTTCACAACTTTTTTCAGCACTTCTCACTGGCCACAAGTAGCAACCTCAGATGAAGAAGGCTGTGCTTTCTTACCCAGCAGTCCTCAGGCAAGTAGCTTCTGCTGCTGCCTGGTGATCTAGACATAAGGAAGAGTTTTTGGGGTGAGTTCCAAGTGATGGAAGATGAAGACTAAAGCAGGGTTGAAACTTGCAGAAGTCCAGTGTCAAAGTGCTTCCTAAAAGTTGCAGAGTTTCAGAGAAACAGAAGGAGCAAAACAGTCTAATAGACTGATCATGGGATGGGCTGAAGGAGACATAAACTCTTCATGGTTAGTCAATATTTCTGCCTTTATTTTTTCCTCATATAAAATGGATATAATGATATTTACTTACTGAGTTCTTGCAGCATTGTGAAGAAAAATTGGTTCTCTTTTTTAAAGCCCTACAGAATACAAACTGTTCAGAGGCACAGATGGGAAAGATTGCCAACAGACAGTGATATCTAAGGAGAAGAAAAAGGTGCAAGAAAGAATAAAAGATGGAACCAGGAAGGAACAAAGATTATTAGAGACATCTAAGTGCTGGACAAAAAAAGGGAGGGAAGGAATATGACAAGGAAAGACAATGAGAAAAGAGAAATGATAAAAAAAAAAGAAGAGAAAAAAGAATAGTAACAAGTATGAACCAAGACAAAAAGCACTGGGAGAAAAAATGAATTAAGAAAGAAAAGGGAAGAGCTAATTTCCCTCAGTAGGACTTGCTACCATGTAAGTACCAGCAAGTGGGCTACATATGAGGAGAGGATGGAAAACAGACAAATGAAAGAAGCAGGAAAGCAAGAAAAAAAAGTAAGTTCAATCTAACATTTTAATGAATTTTTAATTATAAAAAATTGTCATAGCAGTAGTTTTCTTTGGTAAACCTTTTTTTATTGTTGTTGTTAAATAAATAAATAAAATCTTCTTTGTTGATCAGACAGAAGAGGTAACCCAAAACCTTTCTGCATTATACTTAAAACTTACATGTTTTCATTTTTTTAAATGAAAACCTGATGGTTTTGTGGGAAAATCATCACTTCCCAGACACGTCTATTTTTAGGCCTGTGTTCCCAATTAGCCTGGTACTCACTCCCAGCAGGCCCCTTTGCAGCAGTACAGCAATACATAGTATACCAAAGGTTTACAAAGAAGTCTGCCTGGTATTAAAAATCCACACCAATTACGTTACAGTAGCTGCCAGCCAGCCTTCCTTTTTCCCTCTTTATCTGGGAAGTGAGCATGGGATGTCAAATCTTCCAGTGCCAACTTCCCACTGCACAAGATCAGGGTGGGAAAGAAAGTGAGCATTAAAAGCACAATGTACAAGAATAACACTAGCAAGGCTGAACCCTGAATTGTGCCTTCGATATGGGACTGATCCCTGCACCATCCACAAGTGACCCTTTTGCTTTGCTGCTACAGACCTGAAACATCAGCTACATGAGCTCTGGGAAAGATCCTGTGATGACTTTGCCAGAACAATCACAGCGGTAAAAGCGACTAAGTCACTTTTGAGCTTATCTGTTGCTTTCTGCCCACAGAGATTTGTCTTAGTGGCATTGAGGAATGAGGTGGGAGCCCTGGTGACAGAGGATATAAAGAAGGCAGAGGTGCTGAATGCCTTCTTTGCCTCTGTCTTCACTCCTGCAGGGTCTCCCTATGAGCCCCAGATTCATATAGCCCCAGAAGCAGTCAAGATAGAGGAAGAGTTTGACATGGTAGATGAGGATTGGGTTAGGGATCAGTTGAGTAATCTGGACATCCATAAATCAATGGGTCCAGATGGAATGCACCCAAGGATGCTGAGGGAGCTGGCGGAGGTCATTGCTAGGCCACTCTCCATCATCTTCAGTAAGTCATGGGCAACAGGTGAGGTGCCTGAGGACTGGAGGATAGCAAATGTCACTCCAGTCTACAAGAAGGGCAAGAAGGAGGACCCGGGTAACTATAGACCGGTCAGCCTCACCTCCATCCCTGGAAAGGTGATGGAACAACTTGTTCTTGTCACTATCTCCAGGCACATCAAGGACATGGGGGTCATCAAGAGCAGTCAGCATGGTTTTATCAAGGGTAAATCATGTTTGACTAACCTCATAGCCTTCTATGAGGAAATTACTAGGTGGATAGATGATGGTAGAGCGGTAGATGTGGTTTATCTTGATTTCAGTAAAGCATTTGACACCGTCTCCCACAGCATCCTTGTGGATAAGTTGATCAGGTATGGGTTTGGTGACCAGGAAGTGAGGTGGATTAGGAACTGGTTGAAAGGAAGGAGTCAGAGAGTTGTAGTCAATGGGGTAGAATCTGGTTGGAGGTGTGTTACTAGTGGAGTCCCACAAGGGTCGGTGCTGGGACCGGTGTTGTTCAACATCTTCATCAACGACCTGGATGAGGGTATAGAATGTACCCTCAGCAAGTTTGCTGATGACACTAAGCTGGGAGGAGTGGCTGACACACCAGAAGGCTGTGCTGCCATTCAGAGAGACTTAGATAGGTTGGAGAGTTGGGCGGGGAGAAACATGATGAAATTCAACAAGGGGAAGTGCAGAGTTTTACATTTGGGGAAGAACAACACCATGTCCCAGTACAGGTTGGGGGCTGAACTGCTGGAGAGTAGTGTAGGTGAAAGAGACCTGGGGGTCCTGGTAGACAGGAGGATGACCATGAACCAGCAATGTGCCCTTGTGGCCAAGAAGGCCAATGGCATCCTGGGGTGCATTAGAAAGGGTGTGGTTAGTAGGTCAAGAGAGGTTCTCCTCCCCCTCTATTCTGCATTGGTGAGGCCACATCTGGAGTATTGTGTCCAGTTCTGGGCCCCTCAGTTCAAAAAGGACAGGGAACTGCTCGAAAGAGTCCAGCGCAGAGCTATGAAGATGATTAAGGGAGTGGAACATCTCCCTTATGAAGAAAGGCTGAGGGAGCTGGGTCTCTTTAGCTTGGAGAAAAGGAGACTGAGGGGTGACCTCATCAATGTTTACAAATATGTAAGGGGTGAGTGTCAGGGGGATGGAGTTAGGCTTTTCTCAGTGATGACCAGTGATAGGATAAGGGGTAATGGGTGTAAATTGGAGCATAGGAGGTTCAAGGTGAATATCCGAAAAAATTTTTTTACTGTAAGAGTGACAGAGCCCTGGAACAGACTGCCCAGAGAGGCTGTGGAGTCTCCCTCACTGGAGACATTCAAAACCCACCTGGATGAGTTCCTGTGTGATGTGCTCTGGATGACCCTGCTCTGGCAGGGGGGTTGGACTAGATGATCTCTCGAGGTCCCTTCCAGCCCCTAAGATTCTATGATTCTATGATTCTATGATTCTATGTTCCCATGTAAAAGTTTTGTGCTTGAAGGGATGAGAAAAGCTGCCCAGATGATCATGGGAAAATTTATCCATAGGATGACTCGACCAGCAACCTGTTTGGCATAAGACTGTGCGAGTGTTCTAGCTGCCCGTGCATGGGGCTTTGATGGGCTCCCAGCAGGTTGGCTGCCTGGGGCCATGGATCTTCTCCAGAGCCCACTCCATGTTGCTGCTGCCTGGCACTGCCAGAAAGATCAAAACCCAGATTTATCAGCTCCTTGCTGTGATGGAAACCTAGAGACCTGCTTCTGTGGTCTTCACCTTCCTGACACAAGATAGCTCCTGTGTTTGTCATGGTTGGTGTTGCTTGTGGCCACTGCACACACATGTATAAACCTTGCCCAGGGGACATGGTTACAGGAGTATAGGTGCAGCCCAAGAAAGAGTGCTGCTTTACTGACCTGATTTATTTGCATGGCTCATCCAGGTCTCTGGAGTTTATCCATTCAGTTGCTTTTTGCAGGGAATTTCCTCATGACAGAGTGCTTGTGCATCTAGTAATAGTATTTTACATCTACACTGGGCTCTGTGCCTTCCAAATGCTATGCAAACACAAACTCATTCATCTTTTTATCTTGTAACAGTTGCCTGCAGCACTGAGTTGGTTTGATCTCAGCCTCACAGGCCTTTCAACTGTGAAAGTGTTACCTGACTAATTATCTGTCTCAATTGCCATGAAGGACTGATGGCTCCACTCTGAGTTTCAACCAGCAGCTCCTGTCACTTCAGCAAGAGATATTTTTTTCTGCTGCTGAAGACAGGAAAAGGAAAATCTTGGCAGAAAATGTAATCTAGTTTAGTTTCACCACGAGAGTGTTCACTAAGGGCAAAACAGTTTTCAGAATTACGGATACATTTGTGATTGATTAATGGGAAATGCAGTCAAGCATCTCTGTCTTAAAGTTACCCACAGGCAACTGGGAGGTGAGGCTATTGTAGGGCCAACTTCCATAGCTCCTACCCTTTCTCCATTTGCTGTCTCCAAATTCATTCATACCTCCCTGGATAAATAATCAACTCAGAGGAAGTTACAAGGATTGTGGAAACGGACTCATCAGGAGAGACAGATCCATCTTGGAGCCCAAAACATTTGGAGATTAAAGTGATTTTCTTTCTCCAAGCTGAGCTGAGTTAGAGCATGAAAGAAAATGGAAACACGTAGCAGATGTTGTTGAAAGAGGGAGAACATGAGGCAGAGATTAGGCACCTCTTAGACATGGTCTAAAACCTGTATATTTTTTGCAGCTGCCTGCAGGCTGAATAAGGCTGAACGTGGCGGTGAAAAGACACTATGGCAAATGAGTGGGACTCCCTAGGTATGAGAAGGGGCTTATCCACACAGAAAGAAATCTGATGAAGCTCAGTGCACTGAAACTATGAAAACACAGTGTCTGCACAGATTCATGCACATGAGCTACCCTTAGAGAAGTGTATGCAGGAAATCAGAACAATATTTCAAAGCATCAGAGGAAGGAAATTTTGGAGAAGCTTTCTAGAGCAGCAGCAGGAGAAAACTTTCTACTCCATTCAGAAAAGAGATTAATCAATGTATGAAAGGAATTACATTATGTGGTCTCCCATGGTGTCAGGACACAGGACTCAGCTACTTAGGATGTCATTTCCAGACATATTTCCCATATTCCTCCTCTTTTTCTGCCACCCCAGGCAAGGCTAAAGATAGGATTTATAACAGTGGTATTTAACATTAATGCTGACTGCCAGTATGAGTAAGAAAAAAATGCTCTGACTTAAGTTGCAAAAAACTTCATTCATTTACCCTTAGGAAGAATAAAACACATTCACTTTAAAAAACACACTCACATCATCTCTCCCATCACATTGGCTGTCTTTAGGACTGTGCTTCATAACAGCAAAATGAAACAAATCAGCACCATAGTTACTGTTTTTTAAGCAACTTTCAAGAATTTTCTTATCAAGATTAAAATGGAATAAGCCACTTTACAAAATGCTGTGTGGCCTGGGTCCAGCAACTCTTCAGGTTGCCAGAAACATCAGCTGTGTAATAAAGGTGGGCTTCAAGGCTGATTCATGCTTTTAGAAAAAGCATTTGGAGATTTTTTTATCTGAGAGGTCATTTGCAACCTGCTACCCCCAGTTCTTGCTACATCAAGCATCCATCAGAGACTTTGAAAATGAATTACCTGGAATTTTCTATTCAACTAATTTATTAAAAGCTACTTAAAACTCATCAAGATACTTTTACCAAATCTTTGTACATTCACCCAACACATCACCAATTATTCCCCAGTGAAAAAAAAGGATGTTTGCCACAGAACTTAGTATTTAACACAGTCTTGGATACTGTGTCCTCTCCTGATGAGGCCCTTGTGACCCAATACACACATTTTTATGCTACTGTTCTCAGTTCAGTGTCTTCTGTTGTATATGCTACATCTTTCACAGCTTCTTTGTGCATCTTTTCTGCTTCCTTTCTCTATTTTAAAAACTGATTGGTAGAGAGGAATGGGAATAAAAACCATTCAAACTCCAGCACTAACACTGCACTCCCAATTCCAAAGATTTGGTTGACTTACCTACCAAAAAATTGGCTTTCCTACTTTCACTTAGTAACCTCATGATGGGGAGCAAGAACAGAAGCATGACCTTATGTTCCAACAAGAGCCATTAATTAGCACCATGCATTGCAACATTTGGACCCAGTTACCCAATGTGTTTGAAGCAAAGTCCTCAGTTTACCTTCCACCACACCTGATTTCCATATGGCAGTGCTATAATGTTGCATGGAGCACTTTTTTCTACCATTTCTGCAATTTCTAGCATTTCTGCATTTCTGCATTACTAGCTGTATTTTGTAAGCCAGGTACACTTAAATACAGTGCATTATAGAAATGAATTGACAAATTTGACTAACTGAAAAAGATCATTTTATGGGGTAAACAAAACTGCAGTGACTGATTCAGTAACTCAGTCTATTTTTTCTTGAGAAAAGCCCCAGCTTTTTGTTCAAGTCATAGATTCAAGTCAATGGTCAGTGCAGGAGTTGTCCATCAGGATCAGCCAGACATCTTGTGACTTCAACATGGTGCTTGAGGAAGGTTTAAGTTAAAAAATCTAAGGGTCACCTCTGAAATTATGATGCACTGCCCCTAAAATACACGTGCAACAGTTCTCATCCTTGACCTTCCTGCCAGCATTTGAGATGGCAGTTTTAACATCCAGAAAGCTGGCTGTCCTCACTACCACTTTCTTTCAGCCTTGGGGGGGGGGTTGGTCCCCAGAGAGGGGTTGACTTTTCCACAATAAAGTATCCTCCACAATTCCTCCACTGAGTTAGTCCCATTTTTCTCTTTCATCCCTGATCCTGATCTCCTCCTATTACTGCACTTGTTTTATAACAAGCAAAATTACATTACCCACATCTTTCCTTCATGCTTCCCAGTGCAGTCCATCCTGTTTCTATTACACAGTGAGTTCTTTAGAGTGAGAACTAGCAATGCTTCTGGGAATGGAATCTTGCAAGGTACACGTGACAGTGTGTGTCCCAGCAAGGGGACTCTGCCAGCATTTTTGTGTAACAAACCTGCAAGGAGAAAGTCAGAAGCAGGAACCCACCGCTGGGGATAAAATTCACTGTACCTCAGGTGCGGACAATAGATCCAAACCCTGCTAGAGGTCTCCAAAAGGGAAAGCGGGCTGCCCCCCTCCCCCTTTTTTTTCCGGCTTGGGGGGGGGGGGGGTGGTGTGATCTATGTGACTGTCAGTTGAGGAATCATAAAATCATAGAATCACAGAATCCTAGGGGTTGGAAGGGACCTCGAAAGATCATCTAGTCCAACCCCCCTGCCAGAGCAGGGGCACCCAGAGCACATCACACAGGAACGTGTCCAGGGGGGTTTGAATGTCTCCAGTGAAGGAGACTCCACAGCCTCTCTGGGCAGCAAGTTCCAGGGCTCTGTCACTCTCACAGTAAAAAAAATAATTCTGATATTCACCTTGAACCTCCTATGCTCCAATTTACATCCATTACTCCTTGTCCTATCACTGGAAGCCTCTGTAAAGTGGCTCTCCCACTTTGGCAGAGTCAGGTTGGTGACAGCTGAGCTTCCCCTGGTAGCCTGGCCATGAGCTCTGCCTAGGAGCCTTGACCTTTGCCAGCTGGCTACTGGAAAAGTTCCCCAACTTGGGGAAGCAATGCCCTGCCTACCCTTGCTCCCAAGCCTGGAGCAGAAGGCTGGTACCAGGTTTAGGCACCATCTGTTGCAGCCTCCCACCAGCTGCCAACCGTGTCTGGGTGCCCGCTGGGATGTGAAACTTCTGTTTGCTCACAAGGTGTAACTGTTTGACAGCCCAGCCTACTCTGTCCTTGCTGTTCCATCTAGTGCTGTTCTTGCTGTCCCAGCCTGTGATAAGGCGAGGCCCTGAGATAGCTACTGTACTTTCAAGTCTGCCTCCAAATAAGCGGCCACCTTTCATCTTTGTTTTATTGCCAAGGACACAGACAGACAGGCCAGACCACTGGCTGGCTAATAAGTAATAGGAAATTTTGCCAAGTCCCACAGTCCTCCTCATTAGGTGATATATATATATATATATATTTAATGCATATAGATGCACAGATTTATACATATATATACATTATATCTATAGCTCCCTTAGTATGAGAAGCAGGCAAGGACCAGGAGGCAGTGCATGTGTACGCCAGTGGAAATGCATGTCAGCAAAGGGACTCAGCTGTAACTGAGTAACTTGACACATAGAACAAACTCTTTCAGACCTTTGCTCTTTCCAGCCCCCAAATATAACAGCTTAATGATTTTCTAGATGCAAAATGTCACCGAGATAAAGCAAAGTTTATAAAGGAGGACTGATCACATCACAGAAAAATCTGGTAATATATCAAAGCAAAGAAACTCAAAGTTCAGGAAACATTTGTTTTCCTCAGTTCTTCCCCCTTTCCTCTCTCTCTGCACTCACAAAGCTGGAAACTCAGCCTGAAGGTTCCTTAAACAAATATAGCTCTGTCCTTTACATCACTATATGCCTCACCATCAATGCCAAGTTTGGTAACTGTGAAAGCTGAAACCCAGTTGCTTGGTTCCAGCTCTTCAAAAGTACATAGGCACTGAAATTTTGCTGAAGAAACTGAAATGGGAGTTCCTGTGATAGTTAATAGCTTTATATGGCTTACAGTATCATCAACTGCATTCAAATTTAGACATGATTTTCTCCCCACCAAAGTGAGAACATCTTAATGCTTTCAAAGCCACATTTCAGCTAAGAGGAGCACTGCCTTGCCATGTTGTATTGTGTCGTTGCATTTCAACTCCCTTCCAGGGGCACCACTTATAATCCCATGGTTGGCTTGTCAGCCTTTCTGCTGGGATTCCCATTCCACTGATCCAGATCGCACATCTGAATTTCAGCTAAAACACCAGGATCATCTTTTGCTGTCACAGGTCACCCACATGAAATGCCACCACGTTAAAAACAACAGCAGCAGGAGGCAATCCTGGCATTCCACACTTCCCTCTGTGCTGGTCTTAGCTGCACATCCAGCTACTATGTTAGGTACTGTGCAAGGAATAAATGATGAGGAGAAACAGCCTGAGAGGAGGAGTTTGTTCTTGCAAGCAATTCATACCCTTCTTTCAATAACAGCACAGTATTTATTATCTATCTCGAGAGGACAAGGGTTGGTTTTTGTAAAGGATACAATAATTTGCGTAGGCTGTATAGATCTGTCCCTGACCTGTAGTATAATTAGTCCTGTGGTTTGTGGTACTTCTTGGGTTCCTGGATGAATCACCAAATTTTGAAGTTTGTCACTGGTAATTTTTGGTAACACATCTTAGCCAGCAGCACAATTATCCTTATTAGTTTGCTTTTTTATTTTACAATCATTTACCATAAGACCTTTGCTGGGGGGGTGGGTGCAGGTGACTTTCCCCAGCCTGAATGGTGAGCCCAGGCTTGCTAGTCATGTTTGTTTGTAACATCTTAGTGTCCATCAGGAGATTCAGGGCCACTTGAAGGTTTTCATCCAGATGACTCTGTGCAGCCAATCTTCATGGGGATTTGTTGGGTTTTTTGTTGTTGTTATTTTTAATCTCTAGCATCTGGTTTAAATCAGAATGACCTCTCTATCAGCCTAAGGGAGCCCATCACTTTGTGACATAGAGAATTGAGAGCTCTGCCCCTGGGAGAGGGGAAGGAAACTTCATCTGCAGGGCCAAATTATGAGAAGCTGTACTCCTCCAATCCTATGCCTAGACTGGGTGATCAGGAACATTCTGGAAGCCAGGAACACTGATCATGTCAAGAGACAAACCCAACTCTAGATAGGAAAGTAAGTCTCCTCACAACACTGGAAGGAAAAGAAAGTGCAGATAATGCTTAGAAACTCCTACACTGTTCTTTCTGGTGCTTTGACAACAGAAATTGAGAAGCTAGAAAGCTACACTAATTTCTCCTACTATGGTCATTTTTCCTTGTTTAAAATTGACCAAGTCAGGACAAGGAGCAAGATGTCACTGGAGACTGAAACACTGTGCTTTTGTGTTTACAATTTCTGTAATAAGTAAATACATTGATTTGGGGAAGTCCTGATGGCAAATTATGTATGGTGCCCATGGGGGCAGCTCTCTCCTTTAAAATCCAAGTTGGAAGCTATAAACTTGCTCTCCACTCAGCTTGTTCTGAATGGAGCCTTAACTGTGTACAGGACTTGGCCAGCCAGCCACTGAATTTCACCTCTTCCTTGATCTCCTATAACTCACTGCTGACCATACTATTTTGTTGCCTCTTTTTTTCTTTTTTTTCTTTCTTTTTTTTTTTTTTTAGCATGTGTGGGTGTGTATTAGCTGTTAAAAAGCAATTTACATACCTTAGCTGCACTCAGCCACAAAGCTGCCACAGAACCCAACCCAATAAATCACAAGATGGGAGAACAAAGAGGAGGACACAGGGAGGTGCAGAGTGGGATAGCAGGGCACTCAGGCTGCCTTTGGGGCACCAAGGGCTGCTGCCAAGGCTGCCAGAGCCACCCTTGCCTGCCTCAGCTCCAAGTGGATATGTCCTCCAGCAAGGGCAGCTGCCACAGCTGTGGTGGAGCATGGCAAACACTTTCCACCAAAAGGAAGGGGAGATGAGTGTTTCTAGTAGCTTCTGAAAAACAGTACTCTCTTATTCAAACACTGTCCCAATTCTGCTCCAGTCTGGTTTCTGCTATCTGGCCAACTCTCATCAGTGATTTCTTCTGGACACATAAAAAACAGGCATATAGATAGAAAATGCTCTCCTGACAGAGGGACCATATTCCTTTTGAAAACAAAACAAAACAAAAACTCAACAAAACTTAGAACAGGAAAAAAGCAACTCCTTGGTTTGGGTGCATGTTTGGCATCAACTTCCTCTTCTCCATCACCTCCTAGGGGAGCACACCTGGTTTCAATGAAGGCAAGGCTGGTTTATGGTCTCCCTTATACAGTTCTAATATTGAAAGCACCATTGAAAAAAAAAAAAAAGTGTATCAAAGGCTAGAGAATAACTGGGGTAAAAACAGCCACAAACTCACAAATTTACCACCATACAGAGAAATATGGCCATGGAAAAGTTTTTATCCAGTGTCTGAAAGCTCTTCTGATTTCCCCATGATGACAGGAGGTCCTAGCATGGGATCGAAATCTCCAAAACAAAGGAGACATGAAGCTGCCATCTTAAACAAAATTCACTCTGCCAATTCAGTTTTGGCAGTAAAACCTGACCTGATAGTTAGCATTCCATGGATTCCTTGGTGTTTCCCCACCCAGCCAAATCAACCCTTCCCTCCCTGCACTGCAGGTCATCACACTGATTCTGCCAGTACAAGCATTCACTACACATTGAAACAAGGTACACAGAAAAGAGCACCTCTTAACAAAAGTGGTAATTTATTCATTTAAAAGTGCATATTAAAGCTCTTACTATCTTTTATTTAAAAAGCTCAGACCTACAGCACCTCAACTCACTACTCAGGTTGGGTAGTTGCTATCATGTCTTGCTCCTTCGTCTTCTCCCCACATTGCCCAGCCACATGGTCTCCCAGCCCTGTGCTCGAGCACTTACCACTTTCAATTCTGTGTGCCCTGGTGACTAACTCAACCCAAAGCTACCCAACGGGGCTAGCTTTCCACTGCCCTAGCACATCATAGCAGCTCAAAGAGCAAACAGATGAGAAGCCCTTCTCCAGCATGTCGGGGTGCTGCGCCTTCAACGTGCAGACTCTTCTGTCAGCCAAGCCAGATTGAGTGAGCTGCAGTCCATCCCTGCAGCCCATCTATTCCCATTCCTCTGACTCGTCTTCACTCTAGCCAGTAATCCCCCATATAACCCTGGTGTGAAGGATCTCTATTCTCTGCTGTTGTCAGACAAGGTTTTGGTCAGATAAACCACTGGAAGTGACTCAAAGCCACGCAACAGCTACTTTCAAAGCGAGGGGAGCAGCGGCAGCACATACCTGAAGAAGCTCAGCTCCCTGAAAAGGTACAGCTCCCACCCAGCACACTGAACCTAATTTAAGAGCTGATACTGTTTCTGGCTCATTCCTGCCCACAGCTATGCATTTTTTGTCCTTTTGTTTGTGCCAGCACTGATGCTCATCCCATGCATGCCAAGGAGAACCGTTCCAGCTTGCTAAGGTGTGAAAAAACCCCACCCTATTATCTTGCTTTTTTTGAAGGGTTTTGCTGTACATTTAGCAAACTGGACTAGCTTACCTTGTGGATCACAGAAGGGGCAGAGCAGCCCTGGTTAGGATCAGCTGCAGTCACTGTGAAAGCCCAGCTATAACCTGAGCCCACAGCAAGTTTGAAACAATGACACTCAGGATTTCCCCCCCCACCCCTCCCTGCTTAGTGTCAAGGGGGATGTTAGCTCTGCAGCTGCACAGTAGTAATACAGATAAGCACTCTGGGTGCTGGTAATTTTATTAGAAACATCCATCTAATAGGATCATCCCTGACTCAAACAGCACTCCCTCTCCAACAGGGTCAGAAACCACAACTATGCTCGGCCCACACAGAAAAGCCTCAGGTTTTCCCCACAACAGCTTCCTGTAAATGTCACACATTTGTCAATACAAAAATCTGCTGGATATTGAGAACAGAGAATGTGGAGACTGTATGAAATTGTACAGAATGTAAACAAATGCCACAGGATGTACCACCAAGGATACTACTGACTTTTATACACAATTGAGTGAGATGCGGGAAGAGACTTCAGCTCTATATCGGCACAGATCACATGCAGTCTTACTGAAAACCTGAATTCAAGCAGAGAAATGGACTAAATTAAATGCAAAAGGAAAATTACTAGTAAATTGAGCCCAAATATTCTTTCAGAGCAACCAGAAATGAGAAAATTGATGGTGAGGTACAGGTAACTGATGAATAAAATGCCTTCCTGAAATGCTGCAAGTATTAAAAATAGACTATTTCACAGGAGTGTTAGAAACAAAGAAGATGCAAGTTGGAAACAGCAAGTAACATTGTCCTGCTTGATTTATTTTCACTGAGCAGAAGTGCAGAGAGTAAACAGAAAGTGAAGAGAGAGAATGCAAAGTTTAGTTCAAAATGTATTTAGCTTTAAATTACCAGCAGCACATTGGCCAGAAGCTTTAACTCCATATGCATCTCTCTGACCAAGGGAAGCTTATTTTAAATATTTTTTTTTCTTCTTTTTTTTTCTTTCTTTTCCCCCCAGTGTTCCAAAATTCTCTCTCTATTTGTGTCATTGCTTTATGGGTTATTCTGATGCTTTGTGGGCTATTCTGTTGCTTCGCTTCGCATGTGTTTGCCTTTCTAACAAGCCAGGACAGCCAGAATGATGCACAAGTCAGTAGCATTAAAAGAGAAGAAAAACTGCTCCAGCAATCCATGGCAGGGATGAGTAAGCAAGCCTTCCTGGTTGTTGATCTGCAATATAATCAGCAATTCCAGCAGGGGAAATATTTATCTTAGAAGGCTGCATATCTTCCACTGGCCTTTCACTCCAGTTCTAAAACCTGGTGCTGAAAGCTTTACTGATCAGATTATTTTCCTTCCCCATGGAATCCCAGCAGTGACTTTTGCTGTGTGCTTTAACTACTTCAGCAAACAGTGAGTGCTCTTTGGTTTATTTCAGGGCCAAGCAGGAAAACCTCCCGCAACATGCGGCGTTTGCCTCCCTTGCAAGTCAGCAACGTGGATAAACAGCAGATTGGCTGGGGCACAGGTAGGTGACCTCCCCTCCTCCAATAAAATCTGCCTTCCTGGGCTGGGCTGCTGGAATCCTACCACTGCCGTTAGGCCCAGAGCAGAGATCCTCATGCCTGTGGTATTTGCTCAGAGGGCATGACCACTTTGGGCAAGTCTTTCATGTGAGTCAGCTTTAGATGATCCATGGGAAAATTCCTTTGTGTTGTCAGGCAGGGTTTGCTCACAGTTGCAGAGGGTAATCTGACTGAAAGAAAAATGCATCTAGGTTTTAACGTGTTTTTGGTCAGCTCATCAATTAAGCCTGGTGCAAAGCAAAGGATTCTCAGTTTTCCTTGCTGATCAGTTTTAATAAGGAAAACCATTGATAAGGAATCTGTGCTTTCTGAAGCATGCTGTCTTCTGGCTGGATTCTGTGTCATCTCTGTCCACACCAAATATCATGTGTGTAAATACCATCAAAAGAAATTCAAAAGAAAAGTATAAGTTTTTACTATGATGCTTGGATAAACTAATTTAAACAGCTATTCATGCAAACATTTATTTATTTGGCTACTCTGTGTCCTCTCAGGTTCTTTAGTCATCAAAGAAGAGGCATCAAGGTCAGGGCAAAATCAAGGCAGGGTACCTTCCACTTCCATTTCCTCATGTGAGGAGCATCCAGAAGCCTCCACTCCCCC
>NW_009952157.1:242812-261479 GCF_000747805.2 Chaetura pelagica | reverse complement strand
GAAATGGAAATCCTGGTGTCATTTTGTTGCCCAGCCAATCGCTGCAACAGCCAGATCTCCATGAATTTGCTGCTGATAAATGTAAGGCTGAGGATTACAAGCAACATGAGTAAAGCTGGCCGAATGCAAGCTCACCTTCTTCTCACTTGCAGTAACACACACTGTGTCCATCCTGGGGGTCCCAGCCACTACTGCCATGTACAGGAGAGATGGTCACTGCACAATGATAAGTATGTACCAGGGTTCAGAACCATTTTGCACTGTATCTGCAACCTGGCTAAATTCTCTTCTAGTGCACTTACTGCTTCCCTAAAAAAAAACCCTTTAATTTTGCTTGATGTCTCACCAGGTCAGGAAGTAGAAGGGAATTTGTACACCAGCTAGCTTTTCTGACACCAAGAAGCTGAGGACAGCTGGAGGAAATGAAGATCTTGCAAAATGGGTGCCTGGACACAAGAGTTTAATCCCAGAGCTTTGGCTTGTATGAGTTGCCTATTGACTTTAGTGGAAGCAGCTATGTAGTTGTACACCAGCTGAGAAGAGCAAGATAATGAATCATAATCACTCAGCCATCAGTCATGTCAAGAAATAAGTTGCTAATCATAGTTGTTTGTTTGTTTGTTTGTTTGTTTGTTTTCCAGTATAAGTTGCCAGGTGTGGTTTTTTTGTGTGTGTGTGGTTTTTTCCTTCTTTTTTTTTTTTTTTTTTTCCTGTGAAGATAACCTTCAAAATGCCTTCAAACTCACCACCTCTGGAAGTCTGTCAAGGTGAGCTTCTTACAGAAATCAGATTAGCCACAGCTCCTTTTCCCCTTCTCACAGGAGGGTCTGAATATTTGGAAGATCAAAGCCCCAAATCCACAGCCTGAATCACAGTCAAGATCCCATATCCTCATGAAGTGAGCGTGGTTGAGGGATCTGGGTGCTGATCTAAAGATGCACTGCTCTACCAGACCTCGACCACAGCACTGGGCAAGTCGCTTCAGGCAGACATGTGGAAGAAGTTAGCACAGCTCAGCAAGTTACTCAACAACCCCAGTGAGCTCTGAGCAAAATCATGCTCTTGCAAACTTCCTCCACAGGAGCTTCAACATCTCGTCTCGTGCTTTCTGGGAGTTCTTTCTGATGTGGCAATGCACAGGTAAGGTGAACCTTCTGTCAAGTTTTCTGATGGCCTGCAAGTGCAGAGTGAGCTGACATCCCGCTAGATGTCCCTCTGCCCCTTCATGCCTTTGCTTAGCCTTAACATGATGAACTGTCACAGCTGTGTTCAGGTCCTGGACCTGTAAAATGGGAGCAGTAGATGCTTCCCTGCTACAAGGACCTCAAGGAAGGAGCACTACATAAACAAGGGTGAGATGCTTAGATGCTGCAGTAACAGCAATTCATAAACAGCTCTTCTACCTGCCTGAGGTCGGATGGCTGTCCTTGAAAACAACTACACATTAGTAGATTCTGCCACACTTGTTCCTCAGAAAACTCTCCCTGCAGTTTCTCTTGTCTGATACCAGCAGTACCATTTGCAAAGAAGGGGAAACAGGCTCAGCTGTGGTGCTGTAGAGGATGTCCTGACAGGCCCTGGAACCCTCCACATGATCAATACAGTATTTGGTATCCAGCCATTCTTGGAATACATGCTGATTATAAAGACTTCAGTGTCTGCTAACATTTTCATTGTTTAACAGGGGGTTTATGAAAATCTGATTTAACTTTTCTGTGGTTACTCTTTGCATACTTATTATTCCCATGGATGTTTGCTAAGACTCTGTGTGTGTGTGTTTGTGTTGCTTGCTACAGCATGAAGAACATGAAAAGTAAATACAGTGAGAAATTCAGGGCATAACATTCTTCAACACAAGGCACTGGAAGATCATTTGGAGTTTGTGTGTCATATGTGCAGAGGTTTCTAGAAGTGCTTTCTACAAACTGTTGCTACAGAGTCTCCTAACCAGTCTGAAAACCCACTGAAACTGGGACTGGATTTCAATCCATCTGAAATCTGTCCACTCATTTTGGAAGAAAACAGAGACAGTCCCAAAGCATATAGGGATCTAAAACTCACTGAAATTGCTGACAGTTAGACACTTAGAAACACTAAAGGATCAGGGGTTTGGATAGTGTATCAGGTGGAAAAGGGCACAGCATTCACACAGACACAAACAGTAAATGACAAAATGACAGCTGATTTTGGGAATTACTCCAGAATCAGGATCAAAGTGACATAAAATACAGTTGCATAACAAATGAATTTGCAATGCAGCAGGGATAATCTCCCCCTCTCCCTAAAATCAATGTTTGCTGAACCAGATACAGCTGTATAACCAACATTAGAGTCTCATGCACAAGAATCATGGGACATTCTTGTGTGATAATCAGACTCAAATTTCTTTGCATTTTTTCTGAGGTACTGTTAGAATAGGATGGCTCTCTGGAAGATACCATTAAGTCCTACTACTGTTCATCCAAAAACGGAAGTTGCTAAGCCAGAGAATATTTGCCTGTTGTCTCAGAAACTAATTTCAACTCTTCAGAGACAGTATCCTCCACACCAACCATCTCTGTGAGGGTCGCTGGGTACTTCCAGACAGTGTCTTCCACTGCTTATGTCCTCCTTTTGCAGTCATTGAAGGAGGCAGAGGAGAAAGAAGCAACGGAGTGTGAGTTTCCCTTGTGGGCACCCACTGCTGAAGGACTGCAGCCAGAGTCCTGAGCTTTCCACTCTGTTTTTAGCATAGCTTCCTATTCCTCAAAAACTCTACAGAGCCGCTGTACCAAGACATCAAAGTACCTGCATGTTACCTGACCTTCCAAAGGCAGGAAACAGTTTCCAAAAGTAGTTGGAAACAATGGCCAATTCACCGGAGTAGAAGCATATGGAGCAGATGATTCTACCCCAACAAGCTTCTGGCTCTAGTAAAGAGCTTTCTGAAAGTCTGGAGCTTCTTCCTTTCCCTCTTGCTTTTCCTTTAGATCACAGCTTGGGCTTTTCTAGCAATGGCTGAGAGCCAAATTCCCTAAAACTGCTAGAAAGGCAGTTCTCATACTATTTACAGCATAACTGGATGCCAAAATTAGTAGATATCTCATGAGTAAGCTCATTCTCATGAGATTTCTGGTCCAACTTTCAACACTGGAGGAGCTAGAAGTGTTGTGGCAGGACCATATTAAGCTCCATACAAATATTACATGCCTGGACCAGTGTATTGCTTTAGACTAAAGTATTTTAAGAAAAGGTACACCATCATCCAAGAAAGAGAGGTGGGGGAGTTCCCTTAGGACTAGATTATCTGATGTTGGGGCAGAGACAGCCTTTCAAAGCCATATGACTGTGTAGTACACACAGATGGGGCCAGAAAATGAGATGTTTACCGGCTGCTCTTGGTGAGGACATCTTTTTCCAGGGAATAGGAGTTGTGGTTTTGATTTCTCCCACTTTTTCCCATACAGGCCTCTTCATTTCTCTATATGAGTTTTTAATTATTGGGCTATGAGAAACAAGGAGGGCACATCCCTGAAAGGTCAGTCCCTTGGGCTTCTCCTGTGTGCCAGTTTTTCTGAGGATCCCTCTGGTTTGGATTCAGAGATGAGAAAAGTTGTGGTGAGAAGCCTACCCCAGGCAGGAGAACAAGCATGCTGAGAGCTTGAGGATGTGGGAGTTTGTTGCATGCCCCCACTACAAAAACTTCAGTGCCAAGGGAACTTCAACCAACTGATGCACTTGGAGAGCTAAGAGTGAGTATTTCAGAGTCTCAGTGTGACCAGCATTGGACTTGAGGAGCAAACAAACACATTGGGCTTGAGGAGCAAACAAACAAACACATTTTATGGTTTTGGACCAAGCACAGCTTCCCTGTTCTAGTATCTGGATTTGCAGATCAGTGTCTGCTTCTTGTTCCAATTTATTTTTCTCGTAGCAAAAATGAATGCCACGCAATTATTCTGGGTGAACTCCCTATTTAAATGATCACTTTCCTTAATCTGAAAACACAAGATGAGCTTAAATTTGTCAGAGCTGCTTCTCACTAAATAGATATTTGATGATTCTCTGACATCTGTGGTTCTGATGTCAGACTTTCAAGCAATTTGAAATCATTCGTTATGAACTAAAATGGGATGGAAAAGTCAAGAGAAGCAGAGGATTTCATGAGCCTTCCTCAAGAGCAGCAGCAGGACTTCCATTTATTTCAGTGTGTTTGGACCTAACTTTTAAATTGTGTTCAATGAAGAGGGCTCTTTGTTACTCTTTTTGTTAGAAAAGATCTATTTCCAGGTATAATAGTCGGAAGGGTGATGTTTGTTTGTTTGTTTGTTTGGGGTTTTTTAAAATATATGTTAAAGAGCAGGATCAAACCTCTTTTTTTATATATACACCAATTAAAAACTTCCATACTTCCAGCTGGAAGATTTGTTACGTACTTACTGTACATTTTATTTTTGGGGCAGGGAGCTAACAGTAAGTCAAGAGATTTTTTTTCCCAGCAGAAAAGATACAGCCAATGTTTTTAGACATTCCTGGAATCAGATCAAGTTTTGAACTGGAGGCAAAATAAAGTGGTTTATATCATTTAAAAAAAAAAAAAAAAAGAGTGAAAAGAGAACAAGTGAAACATACTACTATTCACAGCGATTATTGTCACCGTTATTTATTTATGTATACCTGCCTCAGTTGGCATTCATTAGGTAAGGCTGATTCACCTCTGCCCAAGACACAGATCTCTGTGTTTTTCAGGAGAATGTGGCAAATTTTCAGCAAATTCTCATTCATTGTTTCCAGTGCATCAGTTTCAATTCTGGATCTCCCTTGTGCTTGATCTTCATAGAAACCAGTACAGTGAACTTCTTAAGGAAAAGCTTTTCTGTTGCAGAAAAAAAAAAATAGAAAACATTTTGAAGCAGAACAATTTTATGAACCAGCTGGAATGCCCATCTGTGATTTGCTTTAGAAACTTAACAGCAGAATTTCCATTCCTCAGGGAATGGGAACATTAACTCTGATGACTTTTTTTCCCAGTAAGCCAGCTTGAAGTTCAAAAATTTTCAATAAGTCAATGAGATAGTATCTTGAGCTAGCCAGGAAACAAGTACTCCACTCCATACTTAAGACAAAATTAACAGCATTAGGAAAAGCATTTTACACATCAGTGAAACTGAATTTCCCAACAGAATCTGAAATTAGGAGAAACATATGATCACAATTTTCAAGTCAAAGGAGTTAAGCTTCATCAAATAAATAATTTCTTTTCCATCAGTTGATCTTACTGGACATAACATTCAAATAATTCACATTCTGGAAGGAGTTTTCTTGATCTGGAATAGCTGCCTGACTCCTACAGAAAACCCATGTAAATTCATGCCTCTGGCTAGTGCATCATCACACTTGATGCATTGGAACACCATCAAATGTTTGATGTAGTAAAATTCAGTAGAACTCCCATATTGCTAGCTGGGAAATTTTAGTACTAGTTAAATGTAACAAAAATAGGAGGACCTTTCATTTTCCCTTATCAATGATGCTTAAAAGTGAAAACTTGAAGTAGAAAGGGTGGGACTCTTCAAAAGCAACACGTGCTCAAGCAAAAACAAGTTCTGAAGGAAGATTTTGGACACACAGCTGGCACATGTATTTGTCTGTGATAGGAACAGAGTTTAAATGCAATAGGTTCATTTTGCTCCACCTGCCCAACGAAATCACCAGTGCTCCTTCAGAATTCAGTCTCACTAGTGTGGTCTGTCTATACACTGTCCTCTTGCAGGAGGTTATACTACTCCACTTTCAGGACTTTAGCAGGTTAGCAAAAAGAAGGCAATACACCCAAGAATATCTTTATGATGAAAAATTATAAATCTTGGCTAGTTTTTATTATTCCCAAAGCAAAAACAAGCCATGTTTTCTTTTTAATGCAGGAAGCATTTTTTTATACAGAAAGTTGTAACAAATTTACGTGTTTGGGATTCTGTAAAAATTCATCTTTTCCAAGACTGAGACAGAAAAATATCCTCCTAAAAAAAGATAGCTTTGGAAAGCTGTAAACATCTGAAACCTACATGTTCTAACAGATCACTGTAGTTCTTAATGACAGCAGATCCAAAAGGTTCTTGCTACACTCAGGATGAAAAAAATAATCCATCTCAGTTCAGTATCCTAGACTTTTTCTTTTTTTAAAAAATTTTATTTTATTTTCAAGTCTCCATAGGTTGCTTGCTTTATCAACCTGAGAAAGTCTTCAGAGCATAAATATCCTGGACCCTGCTATTTTATCATCTTGCATTTCTTTTGTAGAGAGCAGGAGCTGCTGGAGTGAAGAGGAGGACAAGGTTCCCCTTGGGTTCTCTCGATGTCACTTGGTCTTGGAAGTTCTAATCAGTTTTTTACATTGTCATATTATGCCATTGCCAGACATGACTGATCTGTTGCTTCATAAGCAGCACTTGAAAGGAGGAAGTGGAAAAGTTGCTTGAACATCCTGGACTGCTAATGTGTTGATCCTGCACCGGACTGTGCTCTCTCCCTGCCATCTGTTCGGTGAGGAGTCAGAGCTCCCTGAGACTCCTTTGTTTCAGCCTGCCAGACAGAAAAACACTTTTATCTGGGAGAAACGTGCCCTCAAGGGGAAGCTCCAAGCCTTCTGCTGAGACTATGCTTGCTCATGTGTGGCTGGCATAGAAGACAACATTCAGGAGCGCTGAAGAAAAGTGGCGTTAGAAGAAAACTGCTGACATGTGTTTGAATGAGACAAATACAAGACTGTTGGTCAAATAGCACATTGCCTGAATTTGCATCTACTCCAGGTGCATGCCATGATTGGGCTCCACAGGAGGTAGGGGCGAGCTAAAGGGAAGAAGATCACAGAGTTTGGTTTTGATATCCACAGATTGATTGCACAGCCACACACAGGCATGACCCCTATGGATGGGGTATTTCTATGAGGAGGAGTCATCTTCACAGCCTGGGTGAGCTAAGGGAGCACAGGGAAAGGATGCCAGAGCAGGAAGCCAAAGGCTTTCTCAACAGAGTATCTGCAGGGGTAGCTGCTTCCATCATGCAGACTCAGCCTGAAAGGACAGATTCTGGAAAAGGATGGCTATTGCCAGAGCTGTAGCAAAGCTGGTTGAGAGCCAGAGCAGGTTCCTTGTGTCCATCCCACCATTTCCCATGCAGATCTGTGGAAGTAGTAGGACAACCCCTTGCTCAGACCCAGTACATACCCCTGGTGTTAAGCTGCCTGTACCCAAGGCCACCTCACCTGTAGTGCAGCCGTGTGACCTGATCTGATGGGGAAAGAGCTGTGTGGGAAAGAGCTGAGAGAAACCTCAGTGGGACACTCTGCTCGTCCACTGAGAGCCACCTTTAAGCTCAAACTCTCAGCCTTGGTCTTTGCCTGAGGTACATCACAGCTGTGCCTGTTCCCAGCAATGCACCTCATGGATGGGGACCTCACCTGGGTCCTGCCTCATGGCTCCAGACATGTCTGACCATCACCAAACTGCAGCTGCAGCTGTTCACCTGCATTCACGTGCTGTAACCCTTTGTGTTCAGGTGCTGCAGGGCTGCAGCAGTCAGTGACACACTGCCCTGTTGCTTGTAGTCACTATCAGCTCCCATATCACCTTCCCCTGGGGAGAAGTCTTCTCTTGCTGCTCCCTGACACCCCCAAGCCCTTTACTGCAGCCGACTGCTTCACTGCACCAGCCAGTGTCAGGGACTCATGACAGAGAATAGCTGAAACAGGTTTATTTTTCACTGGTTTAAATCCACTGGATTAAGGGATTTGTTTCTGATGCATGATAACCAAGAGAACCACTATACGTACCTTAAGAGTGGGAAAGGCCTCATTTGTTTTTGCTGTTATTGTTGTTCCCAGCAGTGTGTTCTCCAGACATGTGTCCTGCTCATCTTCACATGACCAAGGGACTGGAAATCTCATCCTTTTCTGAGAAGATTATCATGCAGCATAAAAAATCTTAGTTTTAGGAAGCCCTTGGAAAGCAAGCATCTTCTGGGGAAAAAAATGTAACCAGAGGCTGATGCAGTAATATCTTCTGTTTTAAGCTGGGTAATATTTCTTAACTCTGGAAGCCATGGACCACTGGAACTGTGGCCCACAACAATCCCAGAGAAACCAATGAACATGTTCTAGGGTCCAGCAGAAGAACCCAGCTCTCCTATTGCCAAATGTACTTAAATGCTGTAGGAACTAGGAAATCTAAATTGACATGTCCATATATTCCCATCCCTTTGAAGACTCAACATGGGCTCCTAAGAGGTTTGGGGACAACCACAGGTCTACCTGTTGCTTCGTGGTTTATTGCAATGGTGTATTTCAGGCAAGACTTCATGGATGTTCATAAAGACAGTTTGCTGCTTAGGGTGAACTATCTTCACACAGTTCATGAAGACCTGATCTTCAATTAATTTTTCTGTATAAAAGTTCCCTATAACAAAATAAATGAAGTCCCATGCAACCACTTATTTTTTTGTTTCAGTGACCAACCCAGCCTGACATCCTTCTCCTTTTGAGACTATGCATTTCATATCTCCTATTAGCACAGGTTTTTTCAAGTATTACTGCTGAAAGAAGGAGAGAGAAAGGAGTTTTCTTTTAAAGGCAATGGAGTGCCTGCCTGGAAGCCCCTCACCCAACCCTAGTCCAAGCATTGGAGGGTATGTTTCTTTAAGGCTGGTTACATGTTCACGTAACAGGGCAAGTGCATACGTGAAATAAGCTTTTGCTGAAGCTTTAAGTCTCCAGGGGAATTTTCTAATGATCATTTTTAGTTAATAGGCATAAATTGTTTGCCTGAGCTGGGAAAGTCTTTTTTTGTGTGTGCCAGTTCCATCTCCTCCTTTTTTTTTTTTTTAACTCATGGATTTAGTTCCCACAACTAATGCACCCAATAATGAGACCAGGCAAGCAAATGCCAGAGTAGTGATATGGAGCTTGTTTGGCCCTGACAAAGAACACAGAGAGTGGCTGGATGGCCTAAATGACAGGCCAAGGGCTCTGTTCATCCCAAATGATCTCTTGCCTTGCATGCCACTGAATCCCACAGAAGGAAGGCTGCACAGCTGGGCTGCACCTGAGGATGGGAGGAGTGTCCAGCAGGGACTTGGCTGTGTCCCACAGACAAGAATCCTTTTTTAGAGCAGTGCTTTCTTACTGAACAGGGAGGCAGGGAACAAGTGACAACGGATATCCAAATTGTGTTAATAATTCAGTAGGTTCCCTTCATGTGCTCAGTCACAGAATCACAGAATTTTAGGGGTTGGAAGGGAGCTCGAAAGCTCACATAGTCCAACCCCCCTGCCAGAGCAGGGTCACCCAGAGCACATCACACAGGAAAGTGTCCAGGTGGGTTTGAATGTCTCCAGTGAAGGAGACTCCACAGCCTCTCTGGGCAGCCTGTCCCAGTGCTCTGAACACTTCATTGCAGATGTAAGTGATCAGGAGTAATTTCAGATGCATTTCTTGGATGTGGCATCATGCTTCTGAAAAGGCAACCTAATACTAAGAGCATTTTGCTGAAATGAAAAGGAGAATACTCATCATTCATCATAATCTTGTTAGAGTGAATATTATGGCATATTCCAAGAACACACTAGTGTTCATATTGTTTTAGAAAATTCTAAATAATTTACTACAACCCATGAAGCTAGTACGATGAAGAAACATAGTTCCTTCTCTTCTTAGTATCATTCAACATGGTTAAATGTTCAACTTTACTGAAAAATAATTTAATCAAAGACAATGTGATTTTTTTTGTGCCCATAAGGCTAAGCACATACAGAAAATTTTGCCAAGTCAGAAATTAGATTTCCTGCCACCAAATCAATGTTTAGAACTGCAGATTAACTTTCAGACCTCGAATGATGGAACACTTACAAGTACTAATTTTTCTAACTATACGTTATTACTTCTGTAAGAAAGTCTCAGAAGTTAGGGCTGGTAAAAATAAGACTGGAAGATTACTAATGTTGGCAAGCTTCACAGTTGTGCTCAAAGCTAGGGAAGGATGGAGCTTTGCTTCATCTTCTGGTGATTAAGGAGAATTATCAGAAGGAAGAGAATAAGTATATCCCAGGAACCATCCCTTGCAGACACACACATTTCCAACAACTGCTAAATTGGAATACAAAGTCCCATTTTCAAAATTCTCTAACCTACTAAGGATTTTGAACTCTAATAAAAGTCAAAGAGATTTGGGGCCTTTTCCCCACTTTCTTGTCAGGAATATAGTTGACACCTAGGAATTCTGTTCTCAAAATGTACCATATATTTGAATCAATCATTCAGCCTGAAGAAGAGAAGGCTCTGGAGAGACCTTATAGTAATCTTAAAGTACCTGAAGGGACCTACAGGAAAGCTGGAGTGGGACTTTTTACAAGGGTATGTAGTGATACAGTGAGGAGGATTCATTTCAAGCTGAAGAGGGTGGATTTAGAGGAGTTATTAGGAAGAAATTCTTCACAGTGAGGGTGGTGTGACCCTGGAAGAGATTGCCCAGAGAAGTTCTGAATGACCCATCCCTGGAAGTGTTCAAGGCCAGATTGGATGGGGTTCTGAGCAACCTGGTCTAGTGGGAGGTGTTCCTTCCCATGCAGGGGGGTTGGAATTAGGTGATCTTTAAGGTCCCGTCCAACCAACCGGTTCTGTGACTGCCCTTGTATTGCAAAGAAGCTTTATACTAAGGCCTCGGCTGTAACTGTTCAACTGAATTTTTCAGGTGCTTAAAAAAAAAGATGAACATTAGTAGGATCTAGAAATCCATGTCAAGGAGGAATAACAAAAAATTACACTCCTGCCCCTCAAAACAATCCAAAGTCAAGCATGTGAAGAGGTGCGTGCGGAGGGACCTCTGCACACAGCCAGGTACCTGGTCTGGTTGTGACAGAGAAACGTCGGCTCTTATTCCTATCCTGGCAAACACACATTCAGGTTTCTCAGGAGAGATGGCCTATAGTCACACATGCAGCATATACAATCTGAGAACTCTCCTTCTCTGAGGAATATTTCATACAATTTCCCGTGCTTTCAGAGAAGTTCAGGGTAGCTCAGAGACACCCTTTACAGGACAAGAAAATCCACCATTGTCTCATTCTAGTGTCACACATTTTAAGGACAAATGAGAACACCACTCTGTCGAAGCAGGTCCCATTACAAGCCTCAAAATTTCACTCATTCCTTGACCCTGACTTGTCCCAGAAGAATGAAGTTTGGCTGCAGCACCAGTGCCTTTGAACTCAACCCCCCAACACCACACGCAGGTCTCCAAGAAACGACAGGTTTTTACAAGCAGCATCTTGTTGTGATCAAGTGCTTCTCATTCAGAACTTTCAACTTCTACCAGTATGGACAGGAAAGCAGACGGGTAGGAAGAGATACAGCCTTATTAGCTCGAGAATGATACTAAGCTCCTGTCCTCCTCTTTCTGCATGCCCCTGTACTCTGCTATCTAGATGGATTACAGCTACACAACCCGTTCCATGTCTGTCACAGCAGAAAATCTGAAAGATTTCTTCTTTGTCAGTCTCCTACATTCAGTGTCCCTTATCTTCCTCTGATTTTATATGTTTTTAGCCTTTTAATATAAGTAAGGATTAGTGTTAAAAGACCTGCACTGCATAAGCAGCCCTGTGATTGCAAATAGCAGCTATACCTTCACATGTTGTAAATTAGTGTGCATCTGCTAATGATTAGGCCAGTTTAAACAACCTGAAGATCCTGTTGACTTACCACCAAGTTCCTTTGCAGTAGGAGGATAATAATCATTGAGTGTGATACGGGTATGCATGGTGCACAGAATTTCCAGGCACTAACATTTCTTGGAGGATGCTGAAGCACCCCAATGAAAATGAGTCATTATCTTACAACAGTATTAGGGAAGGAGCTACTTCTAAGTTGGTATGAGGTTTGTTAAACTAAAACACACGTTGAATGGAAACAGTAGCACTAAAGAGGATGTCTCAAACATAGCTGGACTCACAGCATGTCCATGTAAATGATTTGCACACTGGTACCAAGAATAAATATTTATTAAGCCTTCCTTAAAAAATGAAACAATTGTTTTTCTTATCACTATTGTAGATTGCAGGATGTCGTGTATAAACATATACATTTTCTCATTGTTCCCACTAGTGAGCATTTCACTGTAAACAATGGCTTTACATTTGGTGGGGAATGTTAAGTTTCACATCCCACCAGTGGTGGGGGACACAGCTGTTCACATTGCAACTGCTGGTGCAGGGAGGCAGCCTGCAGGTCACCTGATGGCTCAGGTGAGGAACCTCTCCAAGAAAGGTGTCTCCAGGTGGGGCAGGGGTCAGTCTGCCAGACTTGACTCGTTGCATGTCCCCTGCACTGCTCATTGCAATGCTGTGTGTGCCACAGGGATGTGACACAGTACAGCCCCTCACAGAGTAACTCCTGGCAGAGCAGCCATGTAAACACCATTTCAAACAGCCATTGAGAAATGACAGGATCCAAGCTGTACCATCCACAAATCACATTTCTGGGGTTCCCTCAGATTTTCCACCCAGCTCCATTTAACCAGACCGCATAAAGTGAGACAGTTTCTGTGCTCCCCTGGGCCTTTCTCATGGACAGTTACAGCAGGTCCAGAGACCTTTCCTTTGGCCAGAGGAAAAAACTCATGAACAGACTCTCAAAGGTACATGGGAACCTAAAGGCATAGCCAAACACCCACAGGATTTTTCAAGAACACTTCAGCTGCCTTGGCACTTTCAGAAAACCTTACTAGTGACTATCTGAATCTTTAGGCACCTTTGAAAAGTTGGCCTTTTGCCCCTTATCCTTGTAAAATTATTTCCCGTGGAATAAATGACTGGCAATTAGTTTAAGAAGGAGGCACTGTCTTTTAAATCTAGTACAAATAGCTAGCATAGAAAAATCACCAAAAGACCAGTGAGTTCAGCTAAGCAATTTGCCAAAGTAACTCACAGGAATATAATTTTTAAGTTACCTGATTTTTTAATGCACAAAATAGAAGTGTTTAAATCCTGCTACAGAAGGTTTTTTAATATATTTCTCACTTAGCAACTGCTTTCTAAAATTAAGGTACTAATATCAGAAATAAGGAGTGTTAAAAGAAAGTTTCCTGAAAACTGATTTCCACAATTGCTTCCTGAGTTGCAGAAGCAAATGAGCAATTAAATGTTTTAAATAATAAACTTGATAACAGAAAAAATAATGAACACAAGTTTCATTAACTAGCTGGGTAAAGGAAGAAACTTCCTTCAGAAGCAGAGTGGTGCAATGGTCTCCATGATAATGTCTTTACCAACCCTCTTCAGAGTTATAAAACTAGACAGATATGTGATAAAATACATTGCAGTAATCCCCAAAGAGATGTTTTCACATGTACCTGAGTAGTATTTGGGTATTCTCTTCACACACTGAACTGCTGTAATTCTCCAAAATTATTACTTTTGAAGTCCTGAGACCTTTCTACATGCTTCAAGTTTCCTTCAGCTGAATGAGCAGCCTAGAGTTAGTACTGGACTTCTAATCCCTTTTGGTGTTACAAGAACTGCAGTCTATAAACCAGACAGAGAAAAGGTAAGTACATCTTCATTAAGATCATCAGCACATCATCAACCACATTAGTACACAGGAATTATTTCCTGCCAGAAATAGGTACGGGAATAGAACTTTTCAAAAATTGTCATTATTGTGAAATTGAAGTAACACCAAATACACACAAAAAAATTCAAATATAATATACTCTTTCTACATCAGCTCTAGATCTAGGGCAGTGTGTGTTTCTTTTCTGCATCAGGGAAATTATGCTCTTCTGCTCATCTAGAGGGGAAGAGAGGGGATATCATACTTGCCTGAACCCAATGAACACAAAAGGGGCAATGAGGCACCTGGACCTCCTGAGCATGACTGACTCTTTTAGAAGATGGATGTCTAAGGCCAGAAATTTTACGTTTTCAAAATTATATTTCTGAATTACAGAATCACCAAAGCTGGAAAAGACCTTTAAGATCATCAAGTCCAGCCTATGACCTAACACCACCACATCAGCCAGACCATGGCACCAAGTGCCACATCCAGCCTTTTCTTGAACACATCCAGGGATGGTGCCTCCACCACTGCCCTGGAAAATCTATTCCAATGTCTAATCACCCTCTCTGTGAGAAAATGCTTCCTAATATCCAACCTAAACCTCCCCTGGTGCACCTTCAGGCCCTGCCCTCTCACCCCGTCACTAGTTCCCTGGGAGAAGTGCCCAGCCCCACCTGACCACAACCTCCCTTCAGGTAGCTGAAGAGAGTGATAAGGTTCCCCTTGAGTCTCCTCCAGACTAAACAACCCCAGCTTCACCAGCCTATCCTTCAAGACTTTCCCTCTAGTCCCTTCTCCAGCCTCGTTGCTCTCCTCTGGACCTGCTCCAGCCCCTCAATGTCCTTCTTGCAGTGAGGGGCCCAGAACTGCACAGAGGACTCCAGGTGAGGCCTCACCAGTGCTGAACACAGAGGCAGAATCACATCCCTGCTCCTGCTGGCCACACCATTCCTGATAAAAGCCAGGATGCCATTGGCCTTCCAGGTCACCTGGGAACTCTGCTGGCTCATGTTCAACCAGTTGTCAACCGGCACCTCCAGGTCCCTCTGCTGGGCAGCCCTCCAGCCACTCTTCCCCAGCCTGTGGCTTCCCCTCATCCACTAGGTGGGTCACACAGGCATAGAAAGAGGTGAGATTGGTGTCGTATCAGTCCTGGCTCACAGGCATGTAAAAGATAAAAGATATATGTATGTCAACAAGTTAATTCTGATGAAGTGGAGGCAATAGAGAAGGTATTGAAATACACTCAATATACTCAACTATCTTGTTGTTTTTGTGACTTATCATTACCTGCCACCTAATCATTCATTCCTCTTGTGCATTCAGAGCACCTTTTCTTGAAGTTTGTAAGATCTGTGAGACAGTATGGATCAGCTGTTTAGAGTGGACCCTGACCTGGGTGAGCTGCTTCCTGCAGTACAAACATCAATAATAACAATAATAACAATAAAAACGAGAGCAAAGTTTGCATTGATCTCCATTAATGCTCGTTGTCAAAGTTATAGAAAAAAAACCCTTTAAGCTCATAGATTACTCATGGACACTCATAGATTGCTAACTGCTAGGGAGGAAAGAAATCCATTAACAAATGAAGACAAGGAGGAGGAAAGTTATTGTTAAAATAACCAACAATGAACTTTTTTTTTAAATATGCCTCCAGCTCCAGAAGATGGACAATAAGCTTCAGCTTTCTGGAAAGGAGTGAATATCCTGTGAGTATGAACTGTTTGTAAATGGCAGGAAAGAGAGCTCCTGGCACTTGTGAACATGTATAAAACATCTGGTGCTGGTGGTGGGCATACCAACCTCAGCTGACAGAGGGTGCTTAGTGACACCATGGACTTCAGATGGCAAGTAGTCTGATGAAATCACAACATTAGTGAATGAGAGGGTATTGGAGACACATTGGGATTTTGGTTACGTGTTAATCTATCACAATAGAGGAAAACAATGAAAATTTCAAGTTTGCTGGAAAATTAACAATCTTGCCTAGACAGAAACCCAACTGAGACTGTATTGACCTTGCTATAATTGTAAACCCTTTGGCTGCAAAATCCTGGTAGTGATTTACATCTTTTGAGGGACAAGCTACATTTCTAGAAAGCGTTAAAAATCACATAGAATACTATTGAACATGGCAGAAATCCAATGGGTTGATTTGGGCTAGATTGCATTTCAAGTGTCAAAAGGGTGAGAAAAAAAAAAAAAAAAAGCTGCAGTTTGAATTGTAAGTCTCTCCACATTAGAAGAATGGATGAATAACTGAGGAGAGAGTGAAATAGTAGAATAGAATAGTGAAATATGTTTTCTTTATTTAAGAGCTTTCCATGCTTTTTTTGAGTGCTTACATTGCTGAGGATTTGGAGTACTTAGAAGAGGTGATGGGAAACCAACATGAAGGAAAAGACCTTGGGAGAAGGAAAGAGAGAGGAGAACAGCAGATGCCATGGACAAGAGCTGTGACAGTAAACTCTTCACTCAACCATAACTGTAAAGGGATCCAATGCCTGGAACAGAAAGCAACACCAGCTTAACAAATAAGACATAGCACCAAGGCTAATAATGGCATCCAGACACCAAGAGAACTGGTAGAGACTTCAATATCATAAACATTTAAGTCAAGACTGAATGTTTTCCTAAGACCTTTGGTTTCAGTTGTTTGCAGTATGTGGGTTTTCTGATCAACAGAAGAAAGCTCTAAAGTTTACACCATACAGATAACCAAAATGCTCTGTTCTGGCCTTAGACCATGACCACAAGACTGTTACTGCAAATGGCATTCTCAGGTTGATCCCTCACACTGGTCATTCATGCCTCCTGGATCCATTCACTGGCTTCTGAAAACTCTTTTGGAGTAACTGAAACCCAGGAGGTCTCTCAGAGAAGACCTCATCTGAGAGGAATACCTCATGGTGCAGAGTGTGGTGGGTGCAGAGTACACAGAGGCAAGGACTGAAAGACACCATGGCACAAGTGGGACAACTTCTAGCTCCCTGCAGTGTCCCTGAGACTCTACCTATTTAAACAACTGCGATTTGAGCAATTATGACTGTTCTTCCAGAAAGACATAAGGCTCTTCAAAATAGCACTCCTCTCAAGTTGTGGGCAACATTTTCTTCCTATTACAATAGAGCTTTTCAGCACACTTGTATAGAAAGACATGGAGCAACACTACTGTAAAGCATGTGCATGTGAGATAGAAACCAGGCCTCTTACATTCAGTCTTCCCCACTCAGAAAACAGGACAGCATCGGATACTCAGCATAAAGATGGGATGTGTGCAGTGGTGGCCCCAAGCCAAAAAGTCTGGACATAGGTGCATTCTTCAAAGTGGAACAAACCCTCAATGAAGATTTTTTATGCTTGGAATGTGTGCCAACCTCATACCAAGGCAATAACTTTCTGTAAAACCCTGGTAGAGGTTTGAATTTACTGTTTCTCCAAAACAGTTATGTTCAGTGAGATCTGTGTTTCATTTTGGTATCATTTTCTAGTTCCCTAGCACTGAAAAGGAGTGTATGCTCATTGTATCCTTGGCTACTTCTCTGATCCTACCTCAAGGAAGAGTTTTCTTTTTTTTTTATTTACTTATTTATTTATTTACTTACTTATTTATTTACTTTGTGTGCAAGAATGTGTCTCCCCAAGCATACACATGGTCTTGATGTGCACTAGTTCTGTTCATTAGCTCATACACCAGCAAGCAAGTTTGGCTCCCACATTAGCAGCTGCAGCATTTGTTCTTGCCCTGTGGTTGTTGCCTTTCTACCAGTTTAGCCAAAAGCATGACATTTCCTTTTACATTTGTTCCATGTTGTTTGTTGCTTAAACACAAGGGCCACCACAGCTACAATCCAGAGCTCTGAAGACACAGCTCCTTGTCTCAGTCAGGCTGGGGAATAATGAGGGAAGGACCTGTGTGTGCATATACACACATATACAGTGTGTATATGCATATTCAATATGTTCAAAACCATAGAGTGTGTATATGTATATTCTCACATATAACAGTGCCATGTAACAGATTTTTAGACCAGGAGGTTTCATTATGATCATGTAAGAGTGCAGAATCCAGGCAATAATGTTGGCATTAAGGCTGGAGCTCCTGAGTTAGATCATATAATTTACAGTAATTCTGGGAGACAATGAAGACCCCCTCAGCCCTCCCTTGAGAATCTATGCCAACAGTTAATGCCCCTCTTTGTTAAAAATGTGCATCTTGTTGAAGATGTGAGCTTTACAACAGCTGGGTTTTGTTGGGCTTTTGTCTCCAGAATTAACTGGTCCTGTTCAGCTGCAATTATCCCACCTCATGGGCATGCTCTCAACTGTCATCAAATCACCACTTCACCTGCAGCTAATGGCTTGTGTGTTTCACCACCCCAAATCCCTGGGCTTTCCCTTGCCTGCCAAACCCCTGGCTCTGGGGCAGCAGAAGCAGCAGCCTGAGCAGTGCCACGCTGGGTGTGTGGGAGTGCGTGGCCATGGGACCTGCTGCTTAAGAGTTTTCATTTCCCTGGGGATTATGTTTGACAGCAAGATTAAAGGGCAGCAGGGAAAACTTCCTTTCTCCTCCTCTCTCCTCGGGGTTTGGTATTGTAGAACAAGCCACTCTAGCTGAGATTCTTTTTGAAAGCCCTTGGTTATCACAGCAGCTGTAATACAACCCACAATCTGCTTGAGGTACCTCCCTAACACAGTTCCCTTCCTAGTGCAGGCTGAAGGAGGATGACTTACCATAGGGAACAGCTTTGTTTGCTTGTTTGTTTATTTGTTTGTTTGGGGCTTGTTGTTTGGCTTGGTTTTAAGTTCTGGCATTTTTTAAGCAGGCTCATGCAATACTGTATGTTTTCTGCTGGAGCTCTGCTAAACCCTCTAGTCACACATGTGCAAGATGTGATAGTGTCCATCTCTCTGCACCTCATTAGCAGCATCTCACATGCCTTTTGTTTCAGCCACGACGAACGACAGTGGGAGGTAAAAGGGGTGATGGTTACAAAGTGTGTGGGTGAAGGGTATAATCAGGTTGGTTCTGCATGAGTGTTGGCTTGTTTTGATGTTAACATTTGAGATGCCTCCTGC
>NW_009952157.1:233998-242792 GCF_000747805.2 Chaetura pelagica | reverse complement strand
TCCTGCTGAACCATGTTCCATGCAAGCCAGCTCACGTCTGTGTGCTGCAGAGGAAACATTCCTGTAGTTTTGACATCCTGCAAAGATGATGCCTGAAGAACAAGCACCTGTGTGTTAGGTAGTCACAAGACTAAGCTGGTATCACTTGTGGTTGCCCAAGGGACTTTTGTTCTTCATGCAACCTCTAGCCTTTGAAGGCTCCAAGAGGTGTTTGGGATGTCTGGAAGGCAGAGATCTCCACATGCACATTCCTTAACCCCCTCCAGTTTTTTTCCTCCTTCTCAATTTCCTGTCCTGTGAGTGTGAAAAATCCTGGGGAAGAAAGGGGTAAGTGGAGGTGCCAGGCTGGAGAAGACATTGGCTCCCCCTTCTGCAGCTGATTTGCCACTACAAGCAGCAGCCAAAATCTTCCCCCTCCTCTGAAAGTCCTGAGCCCACGGCCAGGCTGGGTAGGATGCTCCCAGCCATTCGGCCAGAAGCCCTGCCCTGGGTCATCTGTGAGGAGTTGAGGGCTTTTAAACCTTGCAGCAGCACTGCCAGGCAAAGTACCTGCTGGGGCAAAGGGCTACCAGGAACCCAGCTCAAGGGTTTGGATGTCTCTGGTAGAGGGTTTCTCTCACTTCTCAGGCAAGTCAACTTACTGAGAGCACTAGCTGAAGGAGCAGTGGCAGATCTGGAGAACACCCCTCAACCAAGTGCATCACTAGTTACCCTCTATAAACTGTACCTTAAACAGTGTCCTACAATTGAAACTTTTTTTTTCCAGTGGAAAACAGATTTATTACCCTTTCAACTTCTTCAAATAAGGAAATAAAAAAGTAATGCATTCAAAGAAGATACCTGAGGACCTCAGGAGCTTGCATACCATTGTTTTTCATACTAAGCAATTCTGATTTAAAAAAAATCACAAACAAACAAAACCAAAACAAACACCAAAACAAAACAAACAAAAAAACAAACAGAAACAACTAACAAAGGAACAAGAACAAAACAAACAAACAAACAAACAAAAAACACAACACAACAAAACCAAACCAACCAAAAATCCCAACCTGGCTCAAAATCTAATTTTCAAAAATAATTAAATTATTAGGAGCCACAAAGTCTAACTGTGCATTGAATTTGGCCTCATAAGTCACTTGCGTGCTTTGGGAACACTAAACTTTATGTGACAGACACAGTGTAACTGGCAGCACTTGTTACAGGTTGTTGGGTTTTTTTCACCTAATTCAAGGACAGGATGAAAGGGCTCAAACAACAGCAGTCACCACCACAGCCTGGCAGATGAAAGCACCACAGCAGAGCCAAGGTAGCTGGGTATGTATATACGCTCTTCATCCCTGGCCAGCACGTGGTGAAAAGTATTGAACTTCTGCTGCTTTCCTCTGACATTTAACATCACCTGGTTTCCCTCACATATGCCACAGGCTAGGAGTGTGCACGCTGTTGCCACCCTGCAGACAACCATTAAATCATTAAGCAGCAGTAGCTGCTGTTTGTCTGTGCTCCACCCCTCCAGCCTGGTCCTTGGGTTGGGTCCCTCCAGCCCTGTGAGACCCACCTCTGGTGGTCTGCTGGGACCTCGGTTTTGAGGCTCAGCCAATGCACCACACACTGGCACAAATGCATTTCAGTAATGAAAAACAAAGATGCTTTTTTTCAGCTCCTCAAATCAGGGAGAATTCATAGAATCATAGAATCCTAGGGGTTGGAAGGGACCTCGAAAGATCCCCCAGTCCAACCCCCCTGCCAGAACAGAGTCACCCAGAGCACATCACACAGGAACGTGTCCAGGTGGGTTTGAATGTCTCCAGTGAGGGAGACTCCACAGCCTCCCGGGGCAGCCTGTCCCAGGGCTCTGTCACTCTCACAGTAAAGAAGTTTTTCTGATATTCACCTTGAACCTCCAATGCTCCAATTTGCATCCATTACGCCTTGTACTGTCACTGGACATCACTGAACAAAGCCTGGCTCTGTCCTCCTGACACTCACCCTTTACATATTTGTAACCATGGATGAGGTCACCCCTCAGTCTCCTCTTCTCCAAGCTCAAGAGACCCAGCTCCCTTAGCCCTTCCTCATCAGGGAGATGTTCCCCCCCCCTCATCATCTTTGTGGCTCTGCCCTGGACTCTTTCAAGCAGTTCCCTGTCCTTCTTGAACTGAGGGGCCCAGAACTTATTCCTTTGTTATTAGTAATGATGAGTTATCTTTTTTTTTTTTCTTCCCTTCAAGTGCCCCGAAGCATTGTGAGGAACAGAGCTGCATCAGTCAACCCCCAGAGCCCAGGCAAAGGGCAGCACGGGGCTGCAGAAGACAGGAGAGGTGAAGGTGGAGGAGATGAAAGCCAAGAAAACGAAGAGGTGGCAGCAGAAAATAAAAAAGCTCCCCAGCTTCTTCTGAGTGTGAGTTTTCCTTCTTCTCCAGTGCCATCAAGAAGACGGAAAGTGTAAGGATAAGAGAGCAGCAAGGGCTGAACAAGAGCATAGCAGGGAAAACTTCCAGGAGGATACAGGGGACATCACCAGTTTCACTTAACCTCTGCTTCAGTTGCTTTCTCTAGGTGTTGAGCTGGTGACAGTGTCTGGCCAGATCCTGGCTGTCTCCTCCCAGATGTCACAGGGTTCCTTCCTTTGTGTCCCCTCTTCCAATGAAGTTTCGTAATTGGCAAGTAATCACTGCCGAGGCGATGGTTTTGTGAAAGCCAGGGAAAAGGACATCATGAACCAGGCAGAAGACATGAAAACAGGAAATGCACTTCATCTGGTAGAATCAAAGAGGGGATAAGTGTAACAGGGGAAAAAGAGACATGCTGTAGGGTAGTCATCAAGGTGTTATTGCTGGTCTTTATTACGGTGTAAGGCAGCAGAAAGTCTGGCAAAATCAATGGAGATAGAATGGTACACCATATTAATAAACCAAAACTGAGCCCAAAAAGTCTGTGGCAGTGATTACTATTCCTGGATCTTTGTATTTATTTATTTTTTATTTGAGTCAAGGCAAAACAACTTTCATCCCTCCAGAAAAAAAGCCATAACGTTTGATTGTTGCTACTTATAGCACCATAGAAGATGTATTTCTGAATTTCTGCATCAGTATCTTTCTGATATTCCTCGAGTCTTGATCGCTGCTTGTGGTTTGCATGAAAAGGTGCTTCACAGAAGTGCTTTAACCTGCCACATCTGCACAACCCCATGAAAAAGTAATAAATGTGAAAAACCATGGATAACTGCAGAGAGAAAAAATAAATCACAAAATTCACAAAATCAAGAGCTTCTCAGCTGCTAAAACAAAATTGTTGCATTGTGGTTAGTCCATTGTGCAGCACATCAGAAGATGTAGCTGACTCTGGCTTGTGTTCATGCCTCTGGCGTTGATCTCTGCCACTCTGGGTGGCTTTTTAAAGTTCTCTCTTCCCCAGTTCATGTTTTAGAATAAAAAGTGTGAAAAATAGTAATGCTAATATAGACTTAAAAAATAAATCAGAATTGCGAATACCCTAAGATAAGAAGCTTTTGTGAAATGCTGAGATTCTGACAAAACCTTGGGAATGGTTAATGGTTTCTAGGGTCCTAGAAGGAACCTGTTACATAAACCAGACCCAAGACTTCCCTCTAAGACTTCCCAGACCCTGGGACTTTCCTCCCAGGGAGCTGTGAGATCCCACCTTTCCCTGGCAGACCCTCTCCTCCTGAGCCACCTACTTCCTTCTCAGCTTTAATGGAAGCATTCCCAAAGGTTTTTACACACTAAAAAAGCAGCAACCTCTTGACAAACCGTGACTTTAAATTCCTTCCGTCACTCCCAGCTGAGGCAAGGACCATTTATTTCAAATAATTATTTGGTAGTTGCTTTTTCTCCCACTCTCAAACAAAACACTTCAACTTGCATCCTATAAAGCCCTCTAGACTTGAAACTAGACGGTCTCGCTCATCAAGTGAAAAAGAAAAAGCCATCACAAGAAAAACAGATAAAATAGATGGTGGTGAAAAACATCTACTGAGGAGAGAAAACAGTTGTGCACTCCATTTTCCAGTACTAAGTGGTGGTGGTTGTGCACATGCCAGCAGCCTGAGGTTTAGATGTCTCCCTTGTCTCAGGGCAGTGCCTTCCTCGCCTCAGTGCTTTCACAGCGAGAGGAAGAGTGAAAGCTACCCTCAAACTCTGTGCTGACCAGAGTCCTCTTTGCCTAAACAAACATGCAAGAGATCAGAGCCTGTGACTCAGATGCTCCCTCTCTTAAGTGTTCTCTGGATAGGCTGGCAGTCACTTTTACTCATCCCTCCCTCCACTTCCCCACACCAGTCCCCCAGCTTGCTAAACACTTCAGTGTTCCTGACAGAGTGTCACAGTTTGACTCAGGTCCGACAACAATGCTCTCGATCCCCCCTCCCCCCAACCCACGTAGGGAAGGAGAGAGAGAAAAAGAGAGAGACTTGGCTGGATTGAAAACTAAACTACACAGCTTTAATTAAAACACTAATGAAAGATACAAGAAAATATATACAATTATATACAAATATATGGGCAAAAGCCTCTCGCCTCCCCCCACCCCAGCAACTCCCACAGCACTTCCCTGAACTGGGAAGAGTCCCGAGGAATCCCGGAGCTGCTGCTGGAGAAAGCAGAGAGTTATGGGGGTCAGGAGATCTCGAGCCTAAGGGTCGACGGTGATGGATGAACAGAGTCCTCCCCGGACGCCAGCCATGGACCGAAGAGAAGGGGAGAAGAAGAAGGAAGGAAGTTGTCTCCTGTGATCTCTGACCTTCCTCTGAGCTTACGTAGATATATGGAATGGAATATCTTTGACCAATTTTGCTGTCCATCTAACTCAGCCTCCTACGGGGGGGGTCACAGATCTTCCCACAGTGTCTGAGCCGGCAGAGTGCAGGTGCGGCCTTGAAGCCTCAGTAGTTAGAAAAACATTCCTCTGTCTTATCAGCCTAGCAGAACACACTGTTGCTAGTTACAAGAAAGCTTACTGAAGGAAAAAAAAAATCAGTAAAAAGAAAAATTGGCTTCATCCTGGCTCAAACCAGGACACAGAGCAAGGTGGCTCCCACAGGAGCAACCATTAACATTGCCAGTGAAAGTGTCCTAAATATGAAATGACAATGGAAAGTGATCTAGGATCACACCACCTCAGCAAAAAGAGAGGTTTGAACTTGTGTCTCCCACATCCTGGATGCTAATAGATAGAAGGGGGACGTATTTTTCCTTCAGCTTTGTCAGTGTATCTTAATTTTTTTTTTCTCCAAACAACTTTTCAGCAAATGCCCCTCAAATTTGTGAACACTTTTTAATCAATAAACCCAGCATTTTTGCAGCAAAATTAAATTCCCATTTTCCACCAAGAGGAAAGTAGAAATCACCCAGCTCTGTTTTACCACGTGGACATCAGCTACGATTGCACATGGGCTTGAATCCTAGTGTGAAGTTCACTCAGCTTTGGCCTGCAGAAAAGCTGCACTTATCAAAGGCCAGCACATACACTTGAGGGAGCTTGGCACAATAACCAGAAAATCCTGACACATAAACCTCATTTAGACCATTGCCTGTAACACAGGGGAAGATCTGGGGCACGGACAGGGTTGCATCCCATCCCATTTTATCAGAGCAGTGAAAAGCACCTCCCTTGCTGACCCCCGTGTATTATATTCCACTTCTACTTGCCATGCTCTGGACAATGTTGTTTCTGTGCGGTGAAGGGTGTCTGTTTCTCCCCTTGACTGGTCACTGGGCACTGGAGGGTCCTCTCTGGAGCCTGAGACCTTGACCTCCCATGACACACGTTTGACAGGGATGTGGATACATGTGGCTCTCCTCACTCACCCCCACTCACCCCAGGAGTTCTCCTCTGATGCTCTGTCAGCACAGGCTTTCAGACAAAAAGATACTGGCGAAACCAACAACAGCCAAATGTATCTGACCTTCTGGCCTCGCAGCTTTTGACTGATATTCCTTATTTCAACAAAACCTTAGCTTGGTTAAAAATACAATGTACAACATGTTTTGGCATTTCCAGGCAGGATATGTCTACAGAACTTAGCAGGATCACTGAGGCAGTGTGTCTCAAAACAAATAACAGGGCCTGCTTTCAAAATCACAAGGTCACTTTATCTGTCCATATTTCTTCTGTAGTCTGCCTAGATGCCACTTTAAATAATAATCATGTCAATGTTCTTCTTTACTATCTGCCTTACAATAATACCCAGAGGCCCGGCAAACTGAGAGTTTCCCAGTGCCAGATGCATAATGAGACACAGCCCTGGCCCTGCAGAGCTTCCTGTCCCACCAGGCTGTTTGCAGATGGACGTTTGGAGCACAGAGCCAGGGCAAAGCTGAGGCTGCAGAAGCAGACAGCATGGCCCAGAGATGAAGGCTGAAACCTGCTTGGAAAGCCATGCCGTGCTCCACACACCTCTCTCTGAAACAAAAGCCCCTTCTTCCAGATGGTGACCCCCCCACACACACCTTCCAACATGGACTTTTCCGTTTTCTGCATGTGCTCTCTGCTGTAGGAGCATCATGACCACCATACCTGGTCCCTTACCTCTCCACCCCTCCAAGAAATGGGATTACCAACACCAGCCCCTGAGCAATTCCCAGACAGGCATCATACCCTTCACAGAACAGCCCTTACACATGGCAGATACAGGGCTCCTTCACATGCTCTCCCATCTCTCCATGGGGAATGTCATGGTCTCTTTCTGCCCTAAGAAAAATTTTAACTGTCTCACATGAAACTGTAAGCATTTAAAAGCTCAAGCTACAGCTGGCATTTACTCCAGGATGAGTTTTGAACCCTCTAATAAAGAAGTGCCAGAATTTCTAGGAGAGATAGGGAGTCTGCTCTACAACAATATTTTACTGAAATGCTGTAATACTGAGATATTTTATAGCTCCACCCTTTGGAAATTATTTTCTTAGAGAAGAGAAAAAATGTTTAATTCCCTGCTTTTTTAACAGCCATTAGACCCCCACTTGCAAACAAAATTTTTCAAAATATTTTCCTTTCCTATCACACTCTCATTTCTTTGGGTGTCAGCAACTTGTTCACGCTGTTGCAGCAGCACTGACTTTCAGCAGCATGCCTGGCTACTGCTGCTCTCATCTTAGGAAGTGTTTGTTGTCCTCTGCAAAGCCTGCCAGGTACTCCCTCATGGCAAAAAGCCCCAACTGCCCTTAAGGCAGAGCAGCTGTGTCTCCCTCCTGTGATGTTTTAGTTGGTTAATGAACAGAAAGAGATCACGATATCCCAGTATTTGAGAGACACCTCCAAAGAAAACAGACAAGTGCAGGGAAATGAACTTGCAAACCAGGAAGGTGGAACAGGTGTTTTTTTTCCCAAGGCTGTTTTTTGTTCATCCTAACTTACAGCGAATCTTTCTGCAATGTAGAAAAATAAGCTGTTGATGACTTCACACTCTGAACTTTTAGTTCTCTCTTCACCGCATGGCCTCTTAAATTGCTGTGTTGGGCACGTGTTGCCAGTGCTAGTTGCACTTCCCTTTGCAACCTGCATGCAGATGAACGCTTCACATATTTGAAAGATACCTCTCCAAAACAAAGAAGGCACCAGTCCTCTCTGGAGACTGTGAATATGTGAAGAAGCATCAAAGTGAACAATTAAGAATTTGTACCTGGAGGGTTTTGCCTGTTTTCAAGCTGGTTCACCATTAAATACAAGTGATGAACTTTCTCTTACTGAGGTTGTGTCTGCTTTGCTACTTGTAGCATTTTTTAGGAGTGGTTTGTGTTTTTTTGGCTGGAGGGACTTTTCACCCACATGGGTATCACTAACCATAATCAAGTTGCCTCCTTGGTCTTCAAGTGGAAGGTCTTCTACTTCAGCAGGTACCAGAAACTGTAACATTCATTAAGACACATTAACTAAGTTGCTTGCATAGAGGAGAGTCCTATCTGAGACTCCAGAGAAGAGAACAAACAGGGAAGGAGACAAAAGCTGCAGTCCAGTAACAGTAGCCTGGAAGTGTTAGCAATTTAGTAACAATGAAGGCCTTGAAAAAGGTCATCCTCAGCCAGTGCAAACCAATGCTGGTGGGGCCACAGCAGTTTGCATCATTTGAAAATGATCAACTGGCTCAAAGCAGGCATCAAATTTTAGTAATTCTAACAAAAAAACCCCACACACAAACAGGAAAACCCGAACACACAAGCAAACAAAACCCCACAAAACAACTTATTACACTTTTAAACTATTCCTCAAACATACTGCTCAGAAATTAAGCCTGTATTCATACTGGACTAGCTGATCTGTAACAGCAGTATCAAAGCATAAAAATGGCCTTCTGCCCAGTATAGCCTCAGTCTAAACACCAGCATGTCCTTATGCTCTTCTGTCGTGGTTTGGGCCCAACACAACAAGAAAGGAACAGCCCCAAGGCCACTCACTGAACTCCCCCCCCACACACACACTCTGGGATGGGGAGGACAAAGCTCCTGGGTTGAGACAAAGGACAAGGAGGGATCTTCACCGATTAAGGTCCTGGGCAAAACAGACTCAACTTGGGGAAAAAATAATAATTTCACCCTAATCACACCCCCCCAGGACACAGACACACCCAGAGCAGGGCTTGCAGATGTTACCCCACCCCTCCCTTCTTCCCGGGCCCCAATCCCTTGGTTCCCGGTTTCTCTCCCTCCTTCCCCCCAGCGGCACAGGGGGACAGGGGATGGGGTTTGGAGTCACTTCACAGGCTGGGGGTTCCTGCTGCTCCTGCCTCCTCAGCAAGAAGGATTCCTGACAGTCCTGCCCTGCTTCCCCACGGGGT
>NW_009952157.1:201618-232947 GCF_000747805.2 Chaetura pelagica | reverse complement strand
GCTCTTCTCCTCTCAACTCCTTCTCTGCTCAGGTGTTATCTCAGTTCCTTCGTACCTTGATTGCTGAGGCACGTCTATTGTCTCTCTAATGGGTCCTTGGCTGAGTTTTGGAAGCAGGGGGAACTTCTCAGCTTCATATCTGAGCTACTCCTGTGGCCCTTCCCCCAGCACCAAGAAACCCACCGAACCAAACCAGAACATCCTCCCAGACAGATCACTAACAGTATAATCAAATATGCTGCCCCCCAGCCCTACATAAAAAAAAAAAAAAAAAAAAAAAAAAAAGAAAAAAAAATCTGCCCCCCCCCCACACAAAAAAAAAAAAAAAAAAAAAAAAAAAAAAAAAAAAAAAAAAAAAAAGCAGAGGATAGGACCCCATGCTCATCATTCTGGGATGAGCACATCCAAAATCAGTGCAGCCTCAAGTTATTTTTTATGTAGAATACCATGACATTTTTAAAGAAAGGTCACATTTTTTATAAGAGAGCAGCAAATCACTGTACCTTGCTCATCTCAAGGTGCTTAAGAATGAGTGAGATTTATTTACTCACACCTATGTACTCAAGAAACTCTGCCTTGGCTGTATTCCAACAATTGTGCCTATAGATATGAACAGACCATACCTCACAGAAGAATATACTTCATTATCAGGGCTAAATGTTCCCCAATGCCAGAGCTAAGCAGATGAGATATGACTGCTTCATGCTCTGCAGGCTTCCATTAGTAGAGTCCCATCTCTGATCAGATGGCATTTTACAAGCTGCCTCTTTCTGATTTCCTGTGCTACACGAATATCATTGCTTCCTTGAGGCTGTAGGAGATGTTGGATTGTCCACTCCATTTGACTGAAAGTCTCTGGACACAAACCAGCTGTAGGGAGAGCCATGGCTTTCACAGAGATAGATGGTTAGAAGCTGCTAGAGGCTGAAATCCAGAACCACTTCACTAGCAATGATTTATGTGACAACCTTAATTTCTAAAAGCCAGCTGCTTCCAAAAACAGCTACAAGCAAAGAGCCTAGTCTCTAATCTTGGTTATGTCAGTTTATCTCTGCAGTTGCTCCCAATTTACACCAGGTAAGCAGAGATCAGGATCTAGCTCCATCTCACTTTACCTTGGACATAAATAAACCCATTATGATTTGTCCCAATGATGTAATGTTTTAATGCAACACCCCACATGTACTAGTGTCAGTGGAGTTGCTGTGGGGACCAAGAGAGCTAGGATTAGCTATTTCCCATGTTTCTCACACAGGGCAAATTTAAGCTTTGTTCCCAGCCACCTTCCCCATGTTCTTAACTCTCTACTCCCAACAGCTGCTTGACTGTGGTTCCAGATGTGGCCTGAGAGACAAACAACACTGATACATTCTGCCCATTGGGCCTGGAAAATCCCAGAATGAGACAGCATGGACAATTATCATGCTCTTTAGGATGGTGCACTTTTAACTATAAAGGCCTAGGAATACAGGGCAGGAGGAGTTTGTCACTTCTGGCTAGGCAGCCTCCAGAGTGATGGCTTTTCAGACAGAAATATCTTAAGGGCAGTTGCTGCAAATCTAGTCTGGAACTAGCAACACAGGAATTTGGCCTAATTAAGGCCTTTGTACAATCAAAACATGAAACAATCATTTAACTCTCTACAGCTCAAGATATAAATACTTAAACACATGACGAAACGTGTTGCAGTAGAAGAAAATCTGGTGTTGTGCTGACTGTCTTTTATGAAAAGTCAGCTACTTCCAGTGTCTGCCTCTCTCTGTGAGAGCAGAAGGGCATACTTGCTGGGTAGCACCTATATAATACCCATTCATAGAGGTCTTTGATTGACAACCAGCATAATAACACAACATGCTGCTGCTTCCCATCATATACTTGCTGATCTTGTAGTAACATCTATTGAATTTTCATCCTGAGCTCCTGGGGTGCTGAGGAGTAAACCAGTGTAAACCAGTGTAAATCTCTCACATATTAAAAAAATAGTAGTATTCCATGAATTGCAGAGAAATGCTTGAAAACACATACTAAGTGAAGACTGCTGCTGCAAAGAGCAAAAAAGGAAGTAAGAATACAAAACTAGAGCAGAACAGGGTTCAGAAGAGGTTCTCAGAAACTGGAAACAATGGCCATGCAGCCTCTGTAAATCTCTCACATGCACCAAGACCGTTGCTAGTGCAACCCACCCCACCAGAAAATGCTGCTATGTGCCTTGTGGCACAGCAGTTCTTTGCCACCTCATGCTAGTTTGGGGAGACATCTGAAATTCAGGTGCAAGCACTGAGGGATCCAGAAGTGTTTTACAATCTGCAGCCCTCACTAGGTTTGAATCAACACTCATAGTTTTCAGTGAATCAACAAAGAGTAGTTTTAATAGGGAACCAAGAGCCAAATGCTGCAAACAGTCTGGGCACAACTTCTGCAGTGGTTACAGAGAAGGAACAAAACAACCCTTCCTAGCCTGGCCCCTGTGGACAGACCCTGCTTGTTTGCCAACATGTTTCAGAACCCCTCTTCCATCAATTTATGTTCTTGGTCTACTGATGTGCACCACTGCAAAGAGCCTGGCTCCAACTTCTTGATAACTAAAGCCTTCTCTTCTCAAGACTGAACATGCACCATCCCTTCTGCAGCTCTACACGGGCTACATGCTCCAGTCTCCTCTTGGTGTCCCTCTGCTGAACATTCTCCACTTTGTCCTGCTTCTCCTGGGGGTCCAACCACTGAATGCTGTATGATAGTTATAGTCTAAAAAGTGCTGAGCAGAGAGAGGTAATAATTTCTCTCATACTGGCTATTCTACTAAAACCAAGCAGGATACTGTCAGTGTTTTCTTGCCAGGGTGCACTGCTGGCTCATGTTCAGCTTGCTCTCTACCAAGACACCCAGGCCATTTTCAGCAGAGCTGCTGCCTGGCCAGACAATTCCCAGTCTCTACCATTGCCAGGGATTGTTCTTTCCCAGGCGCAAAATCTTGAGTTTGTCCTTGTTGAGTTTTGTAAGACACCTGTTGCCCCATTCCTCCAGCCTGCCTGGGGGTCTCTGAATGGCAGCCCTGCCCTACAGCATATCTACTGGTGCCTGCAATTTGAAGACATCTCAAACTTTTAAGCACTCCACCATCCCTTTATGTCATTGATAAAAATGTTAAACAGGACTTATTATAGACACCCATAGAGTCTATTTTGCACCCCAGGTAGAGTAACACCCATTAGCCACTACCTTCTAAGCTCTTCCATCCAACCAGCTTTTTACTAGTCCAGATCATCACATCCTAACTTGAATTCAAGAATACTGTAGGAGACAGTGTCAAAAGGTAGTCAGTTTGGTTTAGTTCAGTTCACCTTTGGTAAATCCATGTTGCAAACAGATTCTTCCTCTTTGTGTGTTCATAATCTGTATGTGCAGTTGGTGTCTCACTGGTAATCGTTTTGCTTCTGCTTCTCCATTGCATCATAAACTGAAGAGCAGGAGAGGTCAGACAGCAAGCACAGCTAAAATCTACTTATCTAAAATGTCTGTGAATGATGCATGTATAAAGAATACAGCCAAGATTCTATATTCTGGAGGGGGTACACATTTGAATAAAGTTTTGAGTGAATCCATATGTTTTGTAAAACTTATTTTTATTGATAAATAAATTTATTCACAGTTTGACAGACAACATTCAAATAGTTAGGCTGATTGCAGACCAAAAAATACTTTGTTTTCTGATAAAACATTGAGAAAATGGGGTTTACTGTGAAATCAGTCAAAATGTTCATTGTGTCATTTTGCAGTTTTTCTCAGGATTGTCCTTTGATAATCAGCTGCCCAAGTTTTCAATAGAAGAAGGTGTTCATTAATCCTTGAGTTCAAAGGGAGTCTCCACCTGTCTCCACCTGTCTCACACCACTCTCAACTCTCCAGCTCATGCTGTTGCCTCCAAACCAGCACTTGAGAGCTGAGTGGCTCTCTTGGCAGGTTGCTGGGAGCCTTCTCCGGATCTGTCCGAGCACAGCAGCCAACTGACCTGCAAGAAGCAGCAGCAAATAGCCAAGTTAAAGAAAGCTTGGAAAAGCTGGGATGCCTATCTGAATGCTAGCTGCTTCCATTAGTCATAACCCATTGTTCAGTGGGAGAACTGGTGCTAATGACCCCTGCTCAGGAAAGCAGTTAAACAGAGGTTTAACTCCGCCTCTATTCAGGCTGGCACTTAATGTCTCAGTTTAAGTGCTGTGCTGAATAGACTTTTTCTCCTGAATCAGGCCAATTTCAGTTCATCATCCCTGAGGAACAGAGGCCTTCTTCCCCCATTTCTAACAAATGCAGAAAAACATGCAGCTAATACTTCGGATGGAAGGGGGAACAGTCTAGGATAAAAAGAGGGATCTCTTGGCTTCCTAGCAGCATGGATCTACCTACTCTGGGCTTTCCCAACACTCAGTGGTACTCACCTGGGGCTCCTCAGGGATGAATGGAGGTCACTGCAATTCTTCACCATGTGAAGAAAGAGAATGTGTCACATCAGGTTGGGTTAACAGAGACCATCTCCTCCTAATTCCATCTTTGCGTTCCTAGGAAGCAGCAAATCTTTTTGCAAAAGGCTGTAAGATTCAGAGGAGCAAGAACTGCACAGTGCAAAATTCAGTAATTCATGGTTGATTGCCCAACATCCATGCAGCAGGAAAAACATGTTTCATCTCCCAAGGCTCGGCTTAGCTTTATGAATATGGGACAGGAGAGGATGCAGCAACTGCACTTTGTTAGGGGCAAAAATGAGAAACAGGGCATTGAGAAACAAGTATAACAAAGGATACTCTAAAAAGTATAAAGGGCTGTTAAGCACCAAGTTCCTACATTTGTCTTCCACAGGCTGCCTTTCATAACTCCACCAGTGGGGGTTTTTCAGCAGCACACTTGCAGACAGCCACAACTAGCCCAACCACTGCTTTTCTCTGCTTGGTGACACACAGGGCTCCTACACCATGAGACACCTCTCCCCACAGATCCTGAGAAACAGGATTAGTGGAACCCCAGGCAGGGCTGTCCAAGGCACCTGAGCATTGAGCATGAGAACAGGCACACTTCTGTGTGAGTTCAATCCAAGAAAAGCAAAGCAGTTCCTCCGTTGTGGAGGAACTGGTGATGCTAGCACAATATATGAGGTAACTTGCAGAGTTAATAATAGTACTGGCATAAATGCTATTTATGTTCAGCACAGGCAGGGGAGGAAGGAAACAGGAAGTTCAATTAGAAGTTTTCTAGGTGGTAAACATGATTACTAGAATCTATGGAGTAGCTCTTGGTTCCACTGGAAAAATGGTATCGTGATGTCTTAAGTAGCCCTGTAAAAATCAAAATCATCCCTGCCACTAAGATGCTAGAACTAAGTTAAAAGGAAGGTGGACATTTTCCTTTTGTTTAATTGAACTCATACTTTAACATGGGAAGGAAGAATAAGGATGTGGGGAAGGTGCTTCTAATGTCACTGGAAGTGATGTGCTTGAAGAGCTTTGGAATCTGCTGCTGGGAACGTGGAAAAGCAAAATCCACATTAAATGCTAACATTGGGCTATGATGATGTTTTCATTGCATCCAATGTACTCCACGAGGTTCAGCTACATAAATACATGGGCTTCTTTTTCCCTCAATACTCAGTGCAGCTTGCAAAACCTAAGGAATTTCTGGTTTCATTTTCTCATATATGATCTAGTAGCCTTCCTTTCTCTTTCATATTATAAACATATTATTACAAATAGGCTGTGAATAGACTTTTATTTTTTTCTTTTTTAAAAAAATGAATTGTTATAAGATTTAATGATATGATAAGCTTTAAAGTTCCCCTGGGAAGCTGCCACAACCCTACTGATTTACATAAGCATTTTCCTACACATAATGCAGGGCGCAATCTCTCTGATCTCATTATTCATTGGAAAATTAATGATAACTCTCAAATGTGAAAGCAGGCCAGTTCTGCAGAGAGTGCTGGAAATTGGCTAGTTCTCGATGCGGTAGTCATTTCCAATTTACTGGCTTGAAAAAAAGATGCTTTTAAGCAAATAAAAGGGTGCTGACATCAAACAGATACTTGTCTTGCTGCCAGGGAACGAGATGCCTTTTAAGGCAGGAAGGTGGGACTTGAGTGATGTGAATAGTAAGAAAAGAAAACAAGCCAGTCAGAGTTAAGCAGCTCTGCCCCATTCATGAAAAATGTCTAGGCTCATTTCCTCATTGCCAGAGGTCTTTTTTGCTTAGATTCTAAAGCCTGTGCTCTGTTCTTGCCAACAATAAATAGCAGCCTGTTGTTAGTAAAAGTACAAGCTATGGAGGTGGTTTTTTTTAAGTGCTTCTCCCTAAGCTACATAAATTGTGGCATCCCACAGATCAAGAGACAATGTTAATAAACTGCTCAAAACTTTGCTGATAACTATATCCCAAAATTGAGACTGTCTAAGATTCTCGTGGAATGAATTATACCACAAACACTCCATATTCACTGACAATTAAGGGGGACATGAATTGTCATATGACTGATCAGATCAAGGTCTGATTTTTATCCTGGCTCTATTTAAAATATAGGACCAGCAATTACCAAAGGCTAAATCCACCGTGCAATTCTGCAGGTTCTGGATATGACTGAAAACATGATGGTTGTTTCTGTTGCTGTGGTAACACAACTGTCAGGGTATTGGAGGAAGGAGATGCCCCTCACTGCCCAGTGTCTCTAAGTGGAAACACCTTTGGATCCATCTCTTACAGTAAAAAGGATAAAACCTGTGTCTGCTGCTTGCTGAAGCAGATATGATCTTTCTCTGTGGGATTTGATTGCTGCTTTAATGTAATTCATAGCTCAGATAGCAACAGAAATTGTTCTGGGGTGTGGTAGAAAAGGGATATTAGACATGCACTGCAACTTCCTGTTTTGGAACTACTTTAATATGAGGCTCACAGACTCAGCATTACAAAATTCTGCACTCAAGCTGTCACTTGCCAAATTTTTTACACTTTGCTTTTGTTTTTTATTTCCTGTGATTGGTGGTGGCATAAAAGGAAACATCTGGTTCTTCAGTGTCTAAATTAGGGGGTGCCATAGGAAAAACACACCAAAGCCACATCAAATTTAAAATAACCAGGCAGGGTGAGAACTGGTGCTGTTTGCACACTCTCCCAGTAGGGAATCAGAAATTCTAACAGGGCAGAAAAAGCATTACGGTTGCATGGATGTTCTGACCACATCTTCAACCATTTTGATATCTAACAAATACAGGATGCAAAATAATTAAGCAAACTAAAAAGCATCTCATTATTGCTGTCACATGAGTGTCAACTGTGGTTTGAAGGGTAAGACTTGCACACTTTTTCTGAGTTGAGATGAAAGTCCTCCAAGGGACACAATGGATCTATCAGGGAACACTGTTATGGAAGTCTAATGAGTGCACATGTGTGGGTTTAGATTTAAATATCTGATTAGTTTTTATTAATAATAGGAGTTCTTAGGCTAAAATATCAAGATCCATTTGGAGAAAGAAAGAGAGATTTCCAGTCTGGAAGGAAAATCTTGCTTGTTCTTATGAGATTCATCATCTGTAAGACTCCCATATGGAACCCCTCTAATCTCTAACGGAAACCATGTGCTGGTTTGGTTTGGTGGGGTTTTGGCAGCAGGGGAGGGGCCCCAGGGGTGGCTCCAGTAAGAAGCTGAGAAGCTGCCCCTGCTCCAAACCCAGCCAAGGAGCCATTAGAGGGACAAGAGATGCACCTCTGCCATTAACATATGGAAGAGCTGAGGTAACACCTGAGCAGAGAGGCACTTGAGGAAGAAGAGCTGATCTGGAGGAGAGCTGTACTGGTGGTTGGTGAGGAGGAAGGGGCAGAAGGTGCCCAAGCAGCAGTTTCCCTGCAGCCCATGGCGAGATGGCAGCTGTGCCCCTGCACTCATGGAGGAACGTGGTGGGACATTCCCTGAAGGCGCCAGGAGGGGGGAACTTGGCCCCTGGACTTGGATGTGGTGGCCAGAGGATTTGCTGCCAGTGGGCTCTGATTGCTCAGCTGTGGAAGCCCCCGGGACAGGGGAGGTGGCGGTTCCCGAAGCCCCCGTGACTCTGTGGGAAGCCCAGGCTGGAGCAGCTCTGGACCTGGTGGGAAGGACTCAGGAAGGAGAGGTTGGTGGAGGCCTCTGTGCCATGGGAGGGACCCCGTGGGGAAGCAGGGCAGGACTGTCAGGAATCCAGCAAGCCCTGCTCTTTGTGTTGTATGTGTCCTGAGTTTGTTTGATTAGTGTGAAATTAAATTATTTTTTTTCCCCAAGGTGAGTCTGTTTTGCCCAGGACCTTAATGGTGAAGATCCCTCCTCGTCCTTTGTCTCAACCCAGGAGCTTTGTCCCCCTCATCCCACAGCATGTGTGTGGGGGGAGCTGAGTGAGCAGCCATGGGGCTGTTCCTTTGCTGTTGTGTTGGGCCCAAACCACGACAAACCATCACACACAAAATAAAATTCTCTTACCCATAGGATAAATGTCTGTAGTCCCACATCTTGCAACTGAGAACAATGTGGTCAACACAAGTATCTGTATAGGGCTTATGGTCTGGAAAACCAAAGGAAGTGCCCCACTCAATACAGCATCTGGGCCAAGCACTCACCAACTGGTCTGGACTGTTGGATATCAGAAGTGAATGGTTTAAAGACACTTTACAAGCAAGTTTGTGAACCCCTTGTACTACCCACGGCATGAACCAGTCCCTGCCCCGAAGAGCTTACAGCTGAAATACAGACCCTGACACACAATGTGACTTCCCTCAGGTGGCCAGAGACAGATTTGGAACAGCAAGGATGTCAATCTGCTTTAAACTCCACAGCTCACTGATCTGCACAGCCTCTGGATTGCTGTGATTATTGCTGTTGCAGAAGTATCTAGGAGCCCCAAGTACAATGATACTGTTGTGCAAGTCTCTGTACAGTAGTGACCACCAAAAGGTGGTTCCTGCCCCAGAGAGCTTTTGAGCTCAAGTACAGCAACTAGAAGGGCAGAGGAGCACAGGAAAGCAATGAGATGAGAAGTATTTCTATTAATGTTTTCCCTTAAGTTGCAGTTCAAAAAAATACTTCAGGCTGATGTAAAACAGCTCTGAAAGGAGCAGGTCTGATCTCCTGCCCCACTCCTGCACCACTTCTCTCTTCTGTCAGCCTGGGTCCTTCTGCAGCCTGGTAAAACAGCTTGTGAAACTGAAAAAATAACATTCTTTAACTGACTGGTTTAGAGCCAGTTTATTTACAGTCAGACTCAAGGCCACAGGAAAGGAGTAGCCAGCAGACACAGAACAAGAATGGGCCTATTTCTTTAGGCAGCAGTGCTTGTTGGTCTTAAATATCTGTCAAAGCAAACACTGTCTGGGCAACTATTGGTCCTATAGTGAAGCCAGTTAAATGATGAGGATGCCTTTAAAAGGAACATAATTGGTAAGGATGGTCCCAAGACAAGGCAAATTAAAGCTTTCCTCTAGAAATCTCAGTAAATGCATCTGAAATAATGTTCATGAACTATCTTGCCATTTAGTGGTTAGTTGTGACTTCAATGATGGCAGGAGCCATGCATAATGATAACTCCAAAGGGAGGAAAGATTAGAAGCAAAATTGGCTTTAAAAAGCTCAACATTCCACCAAAGCACACCATGTATAAAATCAATAGGAATAAAATCAATTTCTCTCTGGAAATATGAGAGTAATGAGTTTTGAAAAGATGTTATGGATATTGGACACAAATCACCATAGACGAACTATTAAGTATTATAATAGTCTTGACAATGTGAACAGTAATAAAAATATGCAACCTCCAAAGACTTTGCAAAAAAAGGCACTCAAAAAGGGCCATGGGATGATAGAAAGCTAAGAAGAGGGTGGAAGAAGAATCTATTCTGCTTTTGAGCTGAGCAACCACAAGAGTTGGGAAGGGCAGTCTTAGGTGAACAGAGGTAGAGAAAAAATGCACAAGTGAGTTAAATGAGGTACAGAAAAGGTGTAGCTAGCTTCACAGAGATTCACTGTGTCAGCAAACCTAAAGCTTAACTGGTAAAGATAATCTTTAGGATATGAGATGACCCTAGATGGATAACTTGTAGGTTTCTACAGCTGAGGAAAGCCTCAACACATCAGAAGACAGCACCAAATGAAAATGGGCTGCCCCAGTCTGGGGCAAATCCTAGAGGACAACTAAGCCATGAGCTGAGGCCAGGGATACTCTGAAATTTTCATCATATTTTCTTCTAGGAGTTACAGAATGCTCCAAAGCTCTAATGGAATTCCAAACACTTGTGTTTCCTACAAGACTTCACATTGTCCTTTGTAGGTGTAGTTGGTGCTTGTAATTAATGCAGGAGGAGCTAGTAAACCCTCAGTACTTTTAATTTGTTCTGAATTTCCCACAGGTTTGTTTAGTAAATATGGACAAACCCTTGAGTGACTGCAGTCCAAGACAACATGGAAAACTGAAGGCAGTGGGTTAGAGTTTTCAACAAATTATTACCATCCCTTTGAGGGCAGATATTAACCTCCTGCTAGCTCTTGTAGAGGTATTTTCCCATGGAAGTGTGCAAGTTCTTGTCTCTTTGGCAATAAGCAAGCCATGGAGAGACACTAACACAGGACAAGTGCACACTGCCATACTTCTAGTTCAGCTCCCAGGTTTGGAGTCTGGATCATCATGCACTGCTGTGGACCATGTTTTTAAGATGAGTGCCTAAATCCACACTTCTGCTTCTAAAAGCAGATACTTGGGAATCTAAAAATAAGTGTGCATAATTATCCTTCAGAAAGTAGCTTTTAAACTGGGCAGCTGACACTGAGAAATTCCAAGTGGGTAATCAAACTGAATAGAAAACTCTAGTTACAAAGTAGATGAGCAACCAGACTATGTTGTGAAGACTAGCTTATTCTGACAAGAAAAGCCAGTAGCACTTTTCCCATGATCACCTTTCAGCACTCTGAGTTCCACAGTACAGAGTCTAACGATGACAAGAATTTAGTCCAGGATTCCACATCTGGATATTGCCCTATTCTGTAGTTTGCTTTGTGTTTTTATTAGACTGAAATTTTATTTCAGTGGTATGTTCTCTTTAATTTGCAACACATATGAGGCAGCTTGTGTATTCAGGAAGCCATTAACCACAAACCTCTGATTCCAGGGTAAGAAAGGTGAGGGCAAAATTATTGGAAATTAATATTTAGGAAAAAAAAAATGTTGATATTAGTTTGAGAAAACAGAAGTCATTGCTGTATGAATCACAACAAAAAGAATAAAACTCTGGGTGTGGAAATCTATTTTGAGGAGTCTCACAAAATATCTCTCTTGAGGCAATCACACCCATGATACACACTTAGTACCAGCAAAGTAAGTATCACACTTTGAACTGTAGCCTTAGATGGTCCAATTACTTCACTAAATAATATTATTCAATTAATAACATTAGTTTTAGTGTGATGTGATCAATGCTTTAAGAAAATTCTTTCCTTTAGCATTGATCAGGACCCATCACATGTACATGATCTAGCACAAAGCTAGAGAGCAACAACATGCAATACATGATGTGCCATCTACCCTGCAGGTATAGGCTTAACCTCTCAATGACTTCTAATGCACTTGAAGCAACAAGGTGGGATGACACAGTCCTTATCTTGATGTCCCATGGAGGTGATGTTTGTGACCTGATGTTACAAGTCCTAAAGATAGGTCCACTGTAGTGTTAAACTACATCCAGAGATGTATAGTTTCAGGTGAGATGAATGATGGAGGTATTTATTTTGCTTTCAGAACAAGGACATCTAAGAGAGATCAGAACACTAAAACTGTCTAGGAGCCCATGTTTCTCTCCATTGACTCCAAGGGAAGGCTACACAACCAGCTCAGATAGAGATGCCTAGAGACAGGCAAGACAACAGCCATTCCTACTTTTGCATTTAGCCAGATATACCTCAGGTGTCTGGTCTCACCCAGACACTTGGCAGTAGCTGAGCTGAATCTTGACTTGAGTTTCTAGAGAAATATGTATGAGCCTTATTCTTCAAATCATCTGAACTTCTCTTTCATTGGCTCCTGAAGGGCTTTTCCATTACATGCTGTGAGTCTGCTGGTGCCAGGTAGCTTAGGATAGAGATATTCCAGAAATACCACCGAAATTCTGATACAATGACCTTAGTCTGCTCCAGATCCCAGAATAATAAGAGTGTGAACTAGATCTGAAGTTATCTTATGGGACAGAGAAGGCAAAGAAAATTTATAGTCTTCTCCACTGCATCTGTGCAGGAAGTTACGTGTAAAAGGTCCCTCAGTTTCCTTCTTCTCCTTTCTGCAACCTAAGATGCAATGTTTTTGTGCCAGTAGACATGCAAATGTTTATTCATATAATTATAAATGGACATGTGATCTATTTGATTTACAAAATACTTTTTCCATTTCACTATGAAAGTTCATGCTGCATAGGAAGATGATGTTCACCATGACTAATCAGTTAAGGTGACTATTAAACAAATGTTTATGTGCACAGGCACACAGCAGTGGGACAACACTAAGTACAATGCAAAGCGATGGACCTCCTGTAATGGTATTTTTATCTTTCTCATAGGCAGAAAGCTGAGAGGGATATTCTAGCAATAGCTCACGTCCTCTTGAGCTTGTTCAGGTGCTGACCTCAGTAGCAACAATAGCAGCTTCAGCTTTTTGGAGATTTGCTTTCAGATCTGAACACCCTGAAGCTGAAGTCAAGTTACAAACTCCTGCAACAACTCTTAGTTACTGTGCATCCTCCTGGAGGGCCCTTTATGGGTTCTCAATGATGCACCACAACTTTAATTGCTTGAGTGATAGGAACTGAGTTGTGGAACATTTTGGTATGTGTACTATGATCTAGCAGAGGGGCATCAACCTCATTTGGGCTGAGACAAAGCAGGAAAATACTATAGTGACATTATAAAGGACAGGCGCAGTCATCAGATATGGCAGTGGGAAAAGCAGTACACATGAATGTGGTGACCAAGTATTACTGCCCATAATTGGAAGAGGGTAAACCAAGTTCTTCCACCTGGAGGTAGAAGCCCTGCTCCACCAGGGCAGGAAGTGGGAAGAGAGGGAGTGGTGTCATCTCTGCACTAGTGTCCTTGGTTCTAGAGGCAGCAAATTGCCAGCTCAGCCTTAGGAAAAGTAGCTGCAGAATCACTGATCTGTATCAGCTGATCTGCTGAGATCACTGAACTGATGCATCAGCATGTACAAATAGCTACCTAGACTTTTGGAGATCCCTTTCCACTCTTCAGACTCATCAAGTCTGACACTTTGTATTGCTGAGTGCTGCAGCACCATATTTTTTCCTCAGGGGTCCCAAAAGTGTCTTCCCACAGACCTGCAAGACATCTGTACAAAAGACAGAAACAAGGGCCTAGCTTCTGAGGAGAGCTAGCAAAATATTTCCAACAGAATATTTTTATCTCAGAAGGTGTCGTTTCATCAACATTTAATCTTCCCACAATGTTGTTGTGCCAAAACCCCCCAAAAATTAAAAGGAATGTTTTAATAAGGTAAACCCCTTATGTATTGGAACAAATGCTAACTTTTTTCCTTTTAAAAGGAGTTTTATTACTGTAATTTAAATAACTAAAAATAAGCCTACGTTTTATGCTTATATTTGATCCCTCAAAGTTTGAAGAGCTCCAAAACACATATTTATGATTAGTCTGCTTCACAAGATTTTATTTTATATATATTTGTTTGGTAGGATGGAAATCAATCCAATATCTGATGCAAACATGCATGTCTTAATGATGAGGGTTACGGAGTCTGACCAGCCATTCTTCTAAGACAATTTGGAAAGCCAGAACCACACATAGGTCCTTCTTTTCTCATCATGTGCTGTTCTTCACAGATTTTGAGGACTATTAGGAAAGGCTCAAAGAAGATGTTGGGAGGCCAGGAAGCTTGGAAAACCTAAGTCAATAGTCAGTACAAATCTGTGTGATCTCAGTGCCTAGAGGATTTCGTATCTCCAGGCTCCAAATATTCCCATGGAAAAGGCCAGTCTACAGTGGAATCAAGCTCTTTGCAAAGGCTCCAGGTGATAGCTGTGCAATTTCATCTTCTACCAGGCCTTTTGAGACCTCTCCATGAGGTCACTTCATCCTTCAGAAACAGCCCTTTCACTGCAAACCGTTGCTGTTGGAAGGGGACTATTTATTCTACCTGAGCTCCTCCTTGCCTTGAGAGTCAGGATTCTCCACAGCTGCAAGTCTGCTCAACACCAGCAGTACCCTGTGCCCAAACAGCATGCTGATCCCAAAGGAGGAAGACATCAGCAGAATACACCCAAGTGCTGGCCCTTCACCAAAAACTAACTTCACCCTGGAAGTGCCCAATGACAAAAGGCACACTGCCTTTCACAAGGGCTGTCTAAAGAAAATTGCAGCACTCCACCAGGCCATATGGAAGATAGCAAACCTGCAAGGCACTTGGGGTACTCCAAGCAGTCTACCTGCCATAGTGTGGTGCTCAGCCTTGGCTAACTCAAGGTTCACGGCTAAGATATTCTAAGCAGAGCTGTTAAAACTGATGAGGAGGCTAAAGCCACCTTGTACGGAGCTTTAGGGTCTCTACCAGATGTGACACCTATGCTGATGTTGTGGTTTGGGCCTAGCAAACAGCAAATAAAACAGCCATGTGGCTGCTCACTCAGCTCCCCCTCACACAGACACTGGGATGGGGAGGACAAGGCCAACTAGAAGCTCATAGGTCAAGACAAAAGATGAGGGATCTTCACCAGTTAAGGTCCCAGGCAAAACAGACTTGAATTGGGGAAAAATAATACTTAATTTCACACTAATCACACCCCCAGGACACAGACACACCCAGAGCAGGGCTTGCAGATGTTACCCCACCCCTCCCTTCTTCCTGGGCCCCAATCCCTTGGTTCCCGGTTTCTCTCCCTCCTTCCCCCCAGCGGCACAGGGGGACAGGGGATGGGGTTTAGAGTCACTTCACAGGCTGGGGGTTCCTGCTGCTCCTGCCTCCTCAGCAAGAAGGATTCCTGACAGTCCTGCCCTGCTTCCCCACGGGGTCCCTCCCATGGCACAGAGGCCTCCACCAACCTCTCCTTCCTGAGTCCTTCCCACCAGGTCCAGAGCTGCTCCACCCGGGGCTCCCCACAGAGTCACGGGGGCTTCGGGAACAGCCACCTGCCCTGGCCCGGGGGCTTCCACAGCTGAGCAATCAGAGCCCACTGGCAGCAAATCCTCTGGCCACCACATCCAAGTCCAGGGGCCAAGTTCCCCCCTCCTGGCACCTTCAGGGAATGTCCCACCACGTTCCTCCATGAGTGCAGGGGCACAGCTGCCATCTCGCCATGGGCTGCAGGGAAACTGCTGCTTGGGCACCTTCTGCCCCTTCTTCCTCACCAACCACCTGGGATCTTCACCCCAGCACCACCTTTCACCTCTCCAGCTCTTCTTTCTCTCCAAGTGCCTCTCTGTTCAGGTGTTACCTCAGCTCTTCCATATGTTAATGACAGAGGTGCATCTCTTGTCCCTCTAATGGCTCCTTGGCTGGGTTTGGAGCAGGGGCAGCTTCTCAGCTTCTTACTGGAGCCACCCCTGGGGCCCTTCCCCTGCAACCAAACAATCCTGCCAAACCAAACCAGCACAGCTGACTTGTTTCAGTTTAGTGGGATACATCTGCACAGCACTGCATCCCATGTTGTCACTCTTCCAAGACTTGCCTGCAGATCCCGGGGCACACCCACCACCCCTGCACTTTGGCAAAAGCAGCTGAGAAGCCAAAGCAGTAGGTCTCATCGCATGAAGCGGGGTGACTGCCTTGCATTTCATTTGACTAATCAACAGCTACACCGAATAATTATGGTTTTTCTGGGAAAGCTATTAACAACCCCATGGCACACATGCACTGTGTGATGTGCATAGTGGTAATGTATAACTGTTTTTTTGTGCTCAGTTTAGCAGAGGTAAGTTTATTGATATGAGCTGCAGCAGCAGTAAAGCCAGACAGTTTTCCATAAAGTCACTGGTGGCCATAATCTAATTAAGATGAGTTGGGTTCCTAAATACCAGGGGGACAAATTCTTGTAACAGGATGTAATTAGTGGGGTTTAGACTGTGCTTTAATTTGTCACTTACTGGTTCCATGTAATTGGTTCCTTGGGGCAAACCAGAGAGGAGATGTAACTGGACAAGATGCTTCCCAAACTTTGATTCCTGTGGCTTGCTCCCCTGAAGCCAATGAAAATACCCACATCAGTAGTGAAGTTTTGAAATCAGTTTCTTCCTTTTGATTAAATTATACAGAGAGGAGCCTAAGTTACAGGATAATATCGGTTCCCCAAAGCCAGCTACTTCTTCCCAATTATTCACATCTCGGCTGGGTATTTTTGCAGGATTTCTTATCTCAGCACTCTGTCATCAAGCAGTGGGAGCTGGGAACAAAGACAACCCCGAAAGCCATGGTACTGTTGTTTCCCTCTCTGAATTAAAGTGATCTGAAAGCCTAGCTGATAGCTTTGAGCATGATGTGCATCCTTCCCAAACAAGAACAGCAAGCCTGAGAGTGTTTGCCTCCACTGCAATTCAATCAGGGTGCCTTAGCAGCTCCAATTGCTACTATTTTGTGGGTCACTACCTCCTCCAATATTCTGTGTGCCCTCTCTTGTTTTCTTTTCATTTGCTATGCAGGCTCGCAGATCTTCCTGCTAGGTTTCACTTGGGAGGCCCAGAACCCCTGTTCTGCAAATCCTAACAAGACCTTGACGGCTGCTAAAGTCTCTGCCTTTCATATCATTTTACCAGTGAAACCTTTGATCTGCCAGCAGTCTTTGTATCAATGTAATCATCTCATCAAATGGAGAATATGACAAAAATATTTGTAGTGCTAATGCAGAGTATTTCCCCCCACCCCTCTTAAAAATGCAGCATTAGGGAGTTTAACCTCCAGAAGTCAGATGTGTCGTGAGGGTAAAACAGGGAGAAAAAAAAATGGATTTCAGTTTTTTGGGGGGCTTTTGTGTTTTGTTTTGTTTTTAAAGCAGTCTGGTAAAGGAACTTGTAAAGCAACAAGTACTGTACATTATGATTCAGAGCAGCAAGGGACAGCTGGAGAGACTTGATTGGCTCCAGCCCAATGAAACAGAGGCTTCTTGTGACCAGCTGCTGTGCTGCAGCATGAATGACAAGGGTAATAATTGATTACTAACTGGCAGCTCAAAAGGAAAAAAGAATTAACAAGAGTGATGAGGTGCTTTACAGCTTGGTAACTGTAAAACCAGTAGAACAATTAATGGGAAAAGAAAGGGTTATCACTTCTTACCTTAGAGTTACAAGGACAGTGCTAGTTATTGTAAATCGCCTGACAAGCAAGCCAGAGGGCCAGGTCAGTGAATAATATGGGGGCTTTGCATGACCCCAGGTCCCACAGAATCATTCAGCAGATTTAGTGGGGAGCAGCTGAAACTCCATCAAAGCATCCAGCCATGCCAGTTGCATTGGTAGTCAAGGCAAGGTCTCTGAGCCTCAGCCGTCATATCGTAGTGGATCTGAAACCTCCAGCAAACGGTGCATAGTGACAAGCAAATTCTCTGCCTTTCACTGGGTACTTGATGGCACATAAACTCTGCCCTGAGAAAAAAAAAATCATGCTTTTTTCTTTTCCTTCTTTTTACCCCCTGCAACTTCCTTCTTGTAAATGGCTTTTGTGTCTGCCACTAAATGTACTGGATGCATTGTCACTGCACCTTTCTTCAAGGGTCTTGTACTGACCTCATGCCCTGGGCCACGGGAAGCCTTCTGGCCACTGGGAGCCAGGCTCTGCCCCTTTTGCATGCAGAATAGCACCTCACTCTGGGCCAGACCATGGGCAGCATGTCAATGCAAGAAGTAAGGGACTGTGATGTGTCCCCTGTCTTGCTTCTCACACACAGGGGAATAATAGCCTCTGTGGACTATGCCCTTTCCTCAGCCCAAGTGGGAAGAAGGGAGAACTTGATGGATCCTTCATTTCCTTTCCCAAGGCATCTGGCAGCAGGAAGCATGTGCTGTGCCAGCTACAGACTTATCATGGTTTGCTCCCTTCCCAGAGCAGCAAGGAGACAGGTCTGTCCCAGCAGTAGCTCAGCAGTGGGTGGCTCCTTTCCTGGGGCTGAAGCATCATGGTCTGATCTAGCGCTCTGTGAGCAGAGCCGATAAGATCAATGGGACTAATCACGGGGAAAGGTATCATTCAGCATGAGCAAAGCTGGCAGCTTCTGGGCTGACATATGGAAAATGCTTTTCGAGCTGGTTGAAGCCTCTTCAACCCAGCCCAATCTCACCCCTCCTCCAGAATCTGCCATTCTTGTGCTTATGAAGTAGCTCCTTACCACTGGTAAGATCTGACACCCTGCACTTCAAAGCTGCTCTGACATTGGAGACCAATAAAATCAGGGAGTAACGCACTGAGAGGATTGGGATCAGTCCCTTCTGAAGCTAGAGGTGCAACCCTCTGGGCTGCATGGCAGGGAAGGCAGTGGGCTGGGGTTGTTGCCAACAAGGAAAGCTGTTGTGACAGAGGGGAGCTGAGATGCTCCAGGATAGAGGTAAGTGGGGCTGTCCTTGCTCCCACTGGGTGAACCATTAATGGAACACATTTCCAAAAGAGGGTACTGCAGAGGAGCTCAAGAGGTACAAACACAAAGGGTGCAAGAAGCATGTCTTCATCAGCTCACTCTTGAACAGTCCCCTGAGGACTGTAGAGGGAACTTTACTATAAAATCTACCAAAAAGTCAAGACCTGGTGGTGGGTTGGCAGGTCTGGGTTTTTTGTGGTTATATACATAGCACAAAAATGTGCTTGATTAATCTAAATGTTGTGTTGCTCTGTTATACTGCTAGAGCCATTATAGCCTAGAAAAAAAAGCACATCACCCAATATGGAAATACCTTCTTTAATGTTTTAATGATTTACTTTTTTTTACTAATTTTTAGTAATGATTTACTGTAATGATTTATTCAGTCTCCATGTTCCATAACTACTGAGAAGGAACTGGTCCCTCCTCCCCATTTCTCAAAGGGCTGATGATTAGAAAGAAGGCTGTGCAAAACTCAAGGGAGTTTACTCCATCTACCAAGTAAAAAATAAATACAAAAAATTTAAAATTGAATAAAACAAAAAAGTAGAAAATAGTAAAAAAAAATAAAATAAACAAATATACTTTATCCCAAAGGTCTTGACATCTGTACTGCAGTGTATATAGTGATTGTGTCTGTGGCAGAAAGGGGATTAAAAGCTATTCTGAGGAAGGAAGGAAGGAAGGAAGGAAGGAAGGAAGGAAGGAAGGAAGGAAGGGTTGGATACAGGGACAGAGTGAGGAATAAGGAAAGGAGCATCAAGGAGAAACTAGACTGGGACAAGCAGCTGGGATTTGTTGTGGGAAAAGGGAAGTTGGGAGTCAGTATTGATTTGGGACATCAAGTCTTGAGAGAGGCTCTAGGAAGGCAGGCAGGAAGGAAGGCAGGAAGGAAGGAAGGAAGGAAGGAAGGAAGGAAGGAAGGAAGGAAGGAAGGAAGGAAGGAAGGAAGGAAGGAAGGAAGGAAGGAAGGAAGGAAGGAAGGAAGGAAGGAAGGGTTGGATACAGGGACAGAGTGAGGAATAAGGAAAGGAGCATCAAGGAGAAACTAGACTGGGACAAGCAGCTGGGATTTGTTGTGGGAAAAGGGAAGTTGGGAGTCAGTATTGATTTGGGACATCAAGTCTTGAGAGAGGCTCTAGGAATGGATAGGCAAGAAGAGAGGGGCTACAAGAGCTGTCTGAGATGGGAAGTTGAAACCATGATTTACCAGCAGAGTACAGTGTATCTCACAGAGGTTTTGTTCTTATCCCATTTTACAGGCGAAGAAAGTAGGTCATAAGGACATTACGTGACTTCTCCCAAGATATAGAGGTAATTATGAAGTTGAATATCAATCCTGCACATTTCTACTCAGATACAGGAAAAGTGAGGCTTGCCCCATGACCACCCTTCTTTTGGAGATTGGGCTTAATGCCTCTGATACCTTCACCTTCAGATGTAGGAGACCTGAGTGATTCTCAGAGGTCTCCTGCTGAGCACCAAGCAGCATGGGTCACTCACTGCAACTCTCAGGAGTCCTGCTGCCTGTGGCTTTCAGGACAACCTGTCATGCACCAAGCAACTCCCTAAAGCTCTGCATTGTGGGAGACCCAGAGACACCCCATGGGACATTGTGGGACATTGTGGGACACCCCAGAGTGTGTCCTGTCACAGAGATGTTGGGCTTTTTCTCATTTAATGCTGGTTTCAGACTTTACGGCAAAGCAAAGTTTCACCAAGGCAAAAAAAGAAAAAAATTATGTTAAAAAAAAAAAAGGCTGGTAGTCTTCAATGTTAATATTAATACTAATAATCTTGAAGAGAGCAAGAAAAGGAACTACCTGCCTGCAAGTGCACTCTCCTGCCTTGCACAACTTCATTTATACAAGTGGGTCTGGCTCCTGTGGCTTGTTCAGACAGTTCCAGTGGGACTTATTTAGTGAACAGGACAGTACAGAGTTTGTAAACTCTGGGAGAAACCCACATTCCTGTGTAAAGACCAGTCCCAGCTCCAGCCAGGGGAACTCAGGCCCTCTGGGCCTGTATGCTTTGTAACAACTGGCATCCCAGCACCTTTCTCCATGACTGAGTGATTTGGGGACCATGCTACTAACATAATTCAGGCATTCAAAGAAGGAAGTCAGGTTTGTTAAGCCTTTCTGAAAGTGGCACCTAATAACAAACGTGACATTGCTTTGATTCCAGGGGCACCTTCACAACCCAGATGGACAGAGCAGCTCTACTGGCCTCCTCAGGCCAGAGAAGCCCAAGCACCAGGCTGTTGGTCAGGACAGGGCTGCCTCTCCATCCATTGCACCAGCATCATTGGCTTTATGATCTCCTAGAGGAGATGGTTGTGGGTGCCAGGGGTGGGTCAGCAGGAGAGACACACACAGTTATATCAGGACTCTGTGTGTTGAGAACGAAAGGATATGCTCCTGCAGGATATGCTGGTCATATTGTTTGAGGTTTTGAAGATTAAACTAGGTGAAAGGCAGCTCTTTTACTCAGACATCCCACAGAGACTGGGAACTTCACAGTGTCTCAAAAGAGTGGTGCAAGCACAGAATGGTTTTGGTGCAGCTAGGGCAGTGCCACTGATTACAGATGCAACGTAAGTGAGCACAGAGCAGAGCTCCTTCAGTTCATTCAAATGTGAGGTTTAGAACCTGGAAGAGGGAAGGTTGGAAGCAGCCCTATGGAAAACTCCTGGGGAATTTAATAGCAAAAAAAAAAAAAAAAAAAATCGCCCATTTTGAAAGCTTATTGGGAATATTCTTTCCCCTGAAAAGGTTTTGGGGTTTTTGCATGGTTTCCTTTAAATCTGTCTTCACACATTTCTGTGGACCCTCCTGGATTCACACCTATTAGATTTCACTAGACTTCTCCATGCAAACTGAAACCACAGAAGACATTTCCATGCACCCTCCACCCTCCAGAGCAAACCCACCATGTTCTCCCTGCCTCCATCCAGGTGTGATGTTGCAGCTTCCTCAGCAGTGCCAGGCAGGTGGGCAGCAGAACATGGGTGAAAGGAAGGAAACCCAGCATTGGGGCAAAACACCTGTGCTCACTGCCTCTTTCCTTCTTTCCCTTTCAGCCAAGCTGCACAGCACTAAGTCATTAGACTCACAAATGTGAGAAGGTTTATAAGCCACTCTGAGCAGACACCAGGGACAATCCTAAATTTAAGGTGTCCATACACTAGCAAATCCTGATGTGAAAGTGAGCAAACCTCCTGTTGAGACCAGAGGGACCTGCTCCCAATCACATTCATGCTGACTATGGACCTATTACTGACTTATTGTATTGTTGGACATTGTTAAAAAAAAAAAAAAGACACTCAAAAAATGTGTGTTCTATCAAGTGTTATGAAACTGGGTGGGATGGAGAAGGCTCAGTTTTTAATAAATGAAGCATTAATTTCATACCATTCCAAGGACTTCAGTCAGAAAGGAGGTGGCAATCAGAACACAGAAGCCTTTCTCCTGCTAGTTCTGCTTTAACTATCAAACATTTGCAATGAAAAAGAAAAAAGAAAGGGCAGGGCAAGGCAGGGCAGGGCAGGGGAAAGAGGAGAGGAGAGGAGAGGAGAGGAGAGGAGAGAAGAGGAGAGAAGAGAAGAGACGAGCAGAGAAGAGGAGAGGAGAGAAGAGGAGAGAAGAGAAGAGAAGAGAAGAGAAGAGAAGAGAAGAGAAGAGAAGAGAAGAGAAGAGAAGAGAAGAGAAGAGAAGAGAAGAGAAGAGAAGAGAAGAGAAGAGAAGAGAAGAGAAGAGAAGAGAAGAGAAGAGAAGAGAAGAGAAGAGAAGAGAAGAGAAGAGAAGAGAAGAGAAGAGAAGAGAAGAGAAGAGAAGAGAAGAGAAGAGAAGAGAAGAGAAGAGAAGAGAAGAGAAGAGAAGAGAAGAGAAGAGAAGAGAAGAGAAGAGAAGAGAAGAGAAGAGAAGAGAAAAAAGAAAAGAAAGAAAAGAAAAGAAAAGAAAAGAAAAGAAAAGAAAAGAAAAGAAAAGAAAAGAAAAGAAAAGAAAAGAAAAGAAAAGAAAAGAAAAGAAAAGAAAAGAAAAAAGAGGGAGGAGTAGTGAAGGCTGGGTAGATTTCCTTACCTTTGCCAAGGTCAGAACCTGGCATCACATACAGTGCAAGAGTGCTGGGTGCTCAGCTGACCCTGTGGGCATCCTGCCTCTGTCCCATTCACAGGGAAAGGTATCAAATTTGCATTTTGCCAATTACTCTAAGGTTAATTTTTGAAAAGTTCCTATGGAATGAAGAAGAAAAGAAAGAAAAAAAACCTAAAGCAAAACAAACATATAAAACAAAACAAAAAAACAACAAATAAAAAACAAATTAACAAACGCCCCCCTCCCCCCAAAAAAAAAAAAAAAGTATTATTTTTAGAGGCAAATTTAAATCAACCTGAAAACTCAGCTCCTTGAATCATGTCCAGGCATACCTACAGTCTTCAGTCCTGTTACACAGCCAGAGGACATAGGCCTCCAGAGATTTAGGATAGTTCATTCTTCACAACTTCCCTCTGCACTTCTCCCTCCTTATTGTTTTCATCTGCTAGTACATCCCAGTCCGATTTGTCATCATTTCATGTTGACATCCTGTAATAAGACAATTGCAGCTGCTGTCTCTGAAGAATGTCATCAGGGATCTGTCATTTCCTCTCCCTTCCTCCCCCTCCCGGCAGGGATGGATTTCAGCGGGAATGAAGGGCCCATGAGCAGGGAGCAGTGGTCTCTCCATGCAGAGGGTTGGCAAATGAGCTGCTCAGATCTTTGTTTTGGCAGTTGCAGTTTATTTTCAGGCTAAACGCTCACCCAAGTCCAAGTGCGTGAATGTTTATGTTGTCAACTCTGAGATGCAAACGGTTCCTCTTATCACAGAGAGGGAGGATGTGAGCTCATCCGTGAGGAATCCCAGCTCTGGGGTGCCCCACTCACTTAATCCAAGCATCCCCTGCATGCCCCTTCTTCTGACAGTAAGGAAGAGAAGCACAGCACTACTGGCTTTTAATAAGTGGGATAATAGATTTCAGAGAGGAGCTCAGACAGGAGAGGAAATGAACTTGGCCAGACAGTCACTTATAATAAAAAAGGGGGGAAGAAATTTGCAAAACTCATGCCACTATTTCATGTAAATCTACTTGGCTGGGTTAAGACAGGATGATATAATCAGGAGATGCTGAATGGGACTAAAGGCCATCTCTCCCCTTGAAACAGCTTCAGCAACACTGCACCATTTTTTAGTCTGCTTGATAAAGAAACAGATTATTGGCTTGGCAATTGCTGACTGTCAAAATCAGCAAAACTTTAAATATTGTGCTAAGCCTCTGATCCTGGAAAAAAGCCCTGGGAATAGTGCAGCACCCAAATGAGCTCACTGGGGCTCCATCTGGGCTGAAGGAGCTGCTTGTGTAGTACATTTTGCAGGTCTGGGCTTAAAACAGGAGCAATAAGGAACTGATGTTGTAGGCACATAACTCAGTGTGCACAGAAATAGGAGTGTAATTGGGACACAGAGGTGCATCAGAAAGGTTTTCTGCCCAGGGCTCTGGCTGAACACATAACTGCCAAGTGGTGAAGTAACTAGTAAATGAGATTTAGGTGGGAGAAGAACAAGCAAGAACAGGGAAAGACCTGTTGCCACTGAATGTGGCACTGCTGTTTGTGCTTTGTTAAAACAGAGGACATAAGAGATCTGGGAATGGTTCAGAAAGGATCTGTCATAGGCCTGAGTACCTTAAATGAGACCAGAGCAGGCATTTACCACCTGAGAGAGCAGACAATTGCAGGCAGTACCAGGTCTGCCCTGCCTGTGCCAGGCTGGCTGCTGCCACTTCCACTGAGGGAGAAGGCAGGGCACCAGTGTGCTAGGAGCTGTGTCTCTCCTGGCCTTCTGCCACAGCTTTAACTCTTCTCCCCAGTCTTCCCCTTCCTTGGACAAAAACGCCCACTGCCCCACAAGAAGAGAAAGCTCAGCTCTGGCTGCTGTACTAGCATGTCTTGAGTAAGCCCTTGCAAAACACTTGAGACACAACAGTCTGTTTATTTTAGCTAAGAAGATGTGCCCAGGCAAAGGTTTTTAAGTGCTTACATAGACAGACCACAGAGCTCTCACTTAGCAAGTGAGAGCTAAGCAAGCCTGGAAAGGACCTCAGATAGCATGGTGACATCTGAAAAGAGATACATTTAAGCTAGAGGTAAAATGCCCACTCTAAAGAGAGTTATTCATGGGGAAAACTCACCTAAGTATGAGGGGTGTGCAAAATAGTGAAATGTCTGTGGGTAACAGTGATTGACTTTCTCTCCAGGCATAATCAAGTTCAGTTTCTGCATATGAGGACTTGATACAGGAACTGCTGGTCAAAGTGCCTTTTTCAGTGTGAACAAGGAGCTCAGATAAGGTAATTCAATGGTCTCTGCCAGCTATAGTGCCAGGGAGTCTCAGAGCAGCCCCAGTGAAGTTAAGACACCATCTCAAAGTCCCTGGAGAAGCTGCAGAGGGTGTCAGAAAGGAGGTGGAGTAATCTGCAGCTGATGACCTGGGCAGTCAGAGCCAAAGAGGGATGATGGTATCCAAAAGGGGATATCAGCACAACTGAGCTTTGCAGTGTTAATGCAGGCAGGGAGCACATACAGCTCGGATCTACGCCTTGTCAGCCCACTCTGCAAGGAGGTTAGAAACAGCTCTCTTCCTAAAGCCTGCCCCACTCCACCATCAGTCCTACCACCACCAGTCCCACCACCACCAGTCCCACCACCATCAGTCCTACCACCACCAGTCCCACCACCACCAGTCCCACCATCACCAGTCCTACCACCGCTCCTCAGGCTGATCTACGTCTTCTGCCCTCGCAGCAAAGGTGCCATGCAGCAACACAGGCACTGGGTTACACCTTCACCTTCAAAGGCTTGCTTAAGATTACACAAGAAGCCTGTGTGAATGGAAAAAGCAGAAATACCTTCTGAGACTTCAGCTAGTATCTAACCCATTAGGCACATTTTTCCATTGGGGTTTTTTTTTTTTCCATAATCCTGCCTGGAATGTTCCCATCTTGCCCCTGCATAAGTCAGAGGGTAGTCTGTAGTCATTGTCAGCAGGAGCAGGATCATCCCTATGTAGTATTGAGTAAAGATATTAGGAATAGACAGCTACACATTACAATGAAGGCACCTTTGCCAGTGCATGGGATTTATCATGACTTCCTAACACCCTTCTGCTTAAATTTTCAGCTCCTGAAGTTATGTGGTGACATGAGCAATTCACTGGTATTCTTTAAGTGAATCATCAGTGCTTGTCATATATGAGGAAGCTTAAAAATGTAACAGGAGATGAATGAAAACTGAAAAAAATGTGAACAGAACTTGAACTACTTTCTAAATCTCATTTCTCAGCCACTCCTGTAAATACCTGTAGCCTGAACTTTTAGCACTGGAAATATTTCTTATGCTTATGTTCCAAGTGCAGGGTCCAGATAGTTTTTCAAAATGAATGGGAATTTACTATCACAAACACCTTTTTTTTTTTTAAGACTTGTAATATTGTAAGTGGTTTATAATTTTCAAAAACTATTTTTAAAACATTTTCCTTTAAATCTCCCACTGTGACTGAGCTGGGGAGGCTTTTGACTCGTGTTTTCTAACACACCACAATTGATAACAATTATTATACAAGAATTTGAACGGAAAATATAAATTGAAAAGGAAGATTATTAAAAAATGTGTATGATATACATTCATTTTTTCAATTCAGCTAGCAATTTTGGATACTATTTTAGACCCTAATCTTGAATTAAACTAAAGAAGCCCCATTGTCAGACTTCAGTTTCAGCTGTGAACATGCACTGCACAGAAAATCTAGTCCTCCAAAGGTATCACATGAAGAACAGCTGGCAGCAAGGCACAGAAGTTCAGCAGTCCAATTAAAACTTCTTTTTTTATGATGAATTACTGGGCTTATTCTCCATAAAGGGCAGACAGCTGAATATATTCATGCTATATTACTTTTTTACTGTACATAGTCACTTCAAATTCAATCTAGATTTGCCTCTAGCAGGACACAACCCAACTAAGGACAATTTTGCTAACATGGTAACTTTAACTCTCAGTCAGAAAACATATAGGGCAGTAGCTGAGGATTCCTGGAAGTATCATCTCTGTCAATATTTGTGAAGTACAAAAGGGACAAGGATGGTGAGCATGACAGACAAGCACAGGAAGATGGTAACTGATCTCTCCTCACAGCAGAGTTCAGAAGTGGATGGTGAGGTCCAGGGCTGTACACTGACCCTGATGATAAAACAAATCCTGCATATCTGCCCATGCAGCAAGCATGATGGCATGGAGCTGGATATCCCTTTGGTCAGTCACTTCCCAGCCCTGACAGTGCCTGCATTTAGACAGCAATTACATTGCTTTTCCCACAACACATGGGGTATAACTAGCTAGGAAGAGGTACTTCTCCCTTTAAAACAGACAAACAAACCAACCAAACCAAACAAGCTTTTCTCATTTGTATTTTAAAAAGTAACTTTGAGTTTTCTCATTTAATTAATAAGAAAAAGAGGAAAAAAACAACCAAGTAAAAATAAATAAATAAATAAAAGATGCCTCACTCAAACAAGCATCCTCTTTTGTTTGGGAGGAAAATCCCATAAGCTTTCTAGAAACAGATTTTGCATCCAGACTTCTACAGGATTAATAAGCTGCTCTGGCAAATATATCCTGGCAGAAAATTTCCCACTGTTTCCTCAATTAGCACACGCACTGGTACACAGAAGTGCATGCATATTTCTTTCCATTTCTAATCAGTTGTCTTGTAAAGGTGCAAAAGGCTCACATCAGCTCCTTTGTGAATGAGGAGATACAGCAATCCACCCATTTTACAGGTGTGCAGCAAGATTAATGAGGTTTACTCAAGGACACACAAGTCTGTGCATCAGCAGGGAAGAAAACCCCAACTTGTAGTCGTGTGCTTTAGCCACAGAAGGATCCTTACTCTTGGAAAAGCAGAGGGGTGCTTTTGTGGAAATCAGGGAGTTGTGAAGCCTGAGGAAAAGAAACTCTCCTGGGCTTTTCCTTAAGTGAGGCTGGAGAAAGGATTTGTCATAGCTGGGTTGCTTGTAGGGATGTTTAAATGTGGATTTTGGTCCCATTTGTAGTCTGGCTTGCTTAGTAAATAAATACGCACATGTATTTAGGTGGGCTTGAACAAACCTCCACCAGTGAAAGACTTCTTTACAAAACCAGAGGTGCAGGGAAGAGCCTGTCTTCTCCCTCCTGCATGCAACTCCACAGCCATGCCACCCCCCTCCCCTCAAATGCTAAGTTCTCTCATCATTCTGAGACAAGACCTCCATTAGAAGGCAAATTTTGACTCTCCCTCTACACAAAAAATAATCAGCCTCAACTTTCAGATGCATGATATTGTCCCCGGGTAGAATCTCATTTTAGGAAACTTAAGGCTGAGTGAACGAAGTTTCCAAGAGATTTTGGGTGAGCAAAACAGGGTAGATGACAGGGTAACATACAAAAATGAACTGCTTCTATATTTTCCTAGCTTAGTGTTTATGAAAAACCTTTTAGGCAGGCATAACTGGGGGAATAAGGCAGGTTTTCTTTTTTACATGATATCACAAGTTGCACAAGCTGCAGCAATGTCTGTAAGCCCTAACTGATGAAGCAAACCCAGAGAAGCCCACATTAGGAGCAGCATCACAGAATCACAGAATCCTAGGGGTTGGAAGGGACCTTAAAAGATCACCCAGTCCAACCCCCCTGCCAGAGCAGGGTCACCCAGAGCACATCACACAGGAACGTGTCCAGGTGGGTTTGAATGTCTCCAGGGGAAGAGACTCCACAACTTCTCTGGGCAGCCTGTCCCAGGGCTCTGTCACTCTCACAGGAAAGAAGTTCAAATGCTAAGTTCTCTCATCATTCTGAGACAAGACCTCCATTAGAAGGCAAATTTTGACTCTCCCTCTACACAAAAAATAATCAGCCTCAACTTTCAGATGCATGATATTGTCCCCGGGTAGAATCTCATTTTAGGAAACTTAAGGCTGAGTGAACGAAGTTTCCAAGAGATTTTGGGTGAGCAAAACAGGGTAGATGACAGGGTAACATACAAAAATGAACTGCTTCTATATTTTCCTAGCTTAGTGTTTATGAAAAACCTTTTAGGCAGGCATAACTGGGGGAATAAGGCAGGTTTTCTTTTTTACATGATATCACAAGTTGCACAAGCTGCAGCAATGTCTGTAAGCCCTAACTGATGAAGCAAACCCAGAGAAGCCCACATTAGGAGCAGCATCACAGAATCACAGAATCCTAGGGGTTGGAAGGGACCTTAAAAGATCACCCAGTCCAACCCCCCTGCCAGAGCAGGGTCACCCAGAGCACATCACACAGGAACGTGTCCAGGTGGGTTTGAATGTCTCCAGGGGAAGAGACTCCACAACTTCTCTGGGCAGCCTGTCCCAGGGCTCTGTCACTCTCACAGGAAAGAAGTTCTTCCTGATATTCACATGGAACCTCCTATGTCGCTCTGGAGAAGCTAAACCAATCTGTGCAAACTTTGACTCATTGAATGCTTCATGTGTGGAGGGACCTCTGGAGGTCCCTAGTCCAACCCCTTGCTCACAGCAGGGTTAATTCCAAAGCTAGATGAGATCTCACAGGACATTGTCTCATAAAGCTTGGTCCACACATCCTTGAGTTTCCCTGGGCTCCTGCTCCTGTGATGCACCTCTCTCACAGGGAAGAATTTTTCCCAGAAAAAAAAAATAATAATTTAAAAAATCTTGTTGCAATGTGTCCCTTGATTCTGGTCCTTTCTCCATGCACATCTGAGAAGAATCTGCTTCTGCCTCTTTTGTAATTCCCCTTTAGCCAGTGGAAGACTGCACCTAGATTCATCTGAGTCTTCTCCAAGCTGAACAAACCCAGCATCCTCAGCCTCCCCACACACACCATGTGCTCCAGCCCCTGACCATCCTAGAGTCTCTTTGCAGGACTTGCCCCAGTTGGTCAGCTTCTCTGGGCTTGTCCTCCAGGAGGAACATGTGCAACAGTGATGCATGTATTGACTCAACTGACAGCAAGCCAGCCTGATCATACCACACTGGTTTCAGACACAGTGCACACGGGCACACAGAAAGAGACATAGGGAAAGCAGAAAGGCTGATGCCAGCCCAATGCCCTGGTCTCAAGGACCAGAAGCAAACAGGAGGGGATCTACAAGGATCTTCCTGGAAGCTGCTTCATGCCCAGTGTGATCTTCCCCAATATACTCCCCCCACCTCTCTTTTTACTGCCACCTTCAGTTTCCCAGATGCAGAGATGTGCAGGCAGGCCCAGATCCTGGCACACTTGCTGACACAAAGAGGCTCCTTATCCCAGTAAAACTCCCATGGATTTCAGGGAGCCTGTTTTTAGAGGAAAACCAGATTGAGTGCTGCAGCACCTTTTTGGTAGAAAATACCACTGGTGTTCTGAGCATGTGCAGTATCTGAAGTGTCTACCCCAAGGAGTTTTCCAAGGGGTGGGCACAGCTTTCCAGCTTGTTCAACTCCATCATGGTCCCCTGCAGACTTCAGCATCGTTGCAAATAGATTTTCCTCTCCATTTGCATGAAAAGAGTATCTAAGGGGCAACCAGAGCAGCACAACTGAAGCAGGCAACTGCACGGCTCTGAGAACTGGCAGTCCCACACCAGAGGAGTGGGCTGTGGTTTTTGCAGGCAAAGTAATACATGACAACACTCCAGTGATACCACAGTTATCTCCAGTGTACTACACGAAACTGTCCTTCACCTAGCCTGGGGCAAGTCCTGGGCACTAAAGGTGGCTGAGTTCTTTAGTTCTTCCTCCTGGTAGCAGGGTGGAAGGGAAATGAGGCATAAACAAGATGCATGGACAAGCCTTCCTGATGGTATTGCTTTCTGGGGTAATTCATATAGGGGATAGCTGAAATAATAGCTGACTCCAGGAGCCTGCTCTTGGATCTGAAGAACACAAAGAATGTAATGTCTTCTTGTGGCCTTATTATTTCTGTATAACACATGCTGTGGGCTCTGATTGTAGGTGAGGACTAGGGCTTTGATATCTTCTAGCATTTCCTACTTTTCTTAAAATAATTTGAGTAAATGATATTAGCCCAAGTTTTTGCATGGAAAGTGAAACCTGAGTGTGTCTGGTATGTGGTAGAGATAATCAGAGCAATACTGAAGCAGCATATGATAAATACTGCCTTTCCTGCACCTTTGACTAATTCTCCCGCACTTTGCTGTGTAATCTGTGCTTCACAAGAGCTCTGCCTAACCTCTGGGTGGCTTCTTAGTGCCATTGTCCTGGTTTGAGCCAGGATGAAGCCAATTTTTCTTTTTACTGATTTTTTTTTCCTTCAGTAAGCTCTCTTGTAACTAGCAACAGTGTGTTCTGCTAGGCTGATAAGACAGTGGAATGTTTTTCTAACTACTGAGGCTTCAAGGCTGCACCTGCACTCTGCCAGCTCAGACACTATGGGGAGATCTGTGACCCCCCCGTAGGAGGCTGAGTTAGACAGACAGCAAAATTGGCCAAAGATATTCCATTCCATATATCTACGTAAGCTCAGAGGAAGGTCAGAGATCACAGAAGACAACTTCCTTCCTTCTCTTCTTCTCCCCTTCTCTTCCGTCCATGGCCGGCGTAGAGGGAGGACTCTGTTCATCCATCACCGTCGA
>NW_009952157.1:185022-201400 GCF_000747805.2 Chaetura pelagica | reverse complement strand
GACAACAATGCTCTCGATCCCCCCTCCCCCCAACCCAGGTAGGGAAGGAGAGAGAGAAAAAGAGAGAGACTTGGCTGGGTTGAAAACTAAACTACACAGCTTTAATTAAAACACTAATGAATGATATAAAAGAATATATACAATTACCAAAATTTTAAATTGTTGTCACCTCTTGCCTCCCCCCACCCCAGCAACTCCCACAGCACTTCCCTGAACTGGGAAGAGTCCCGAGGAATCCCGGAGCTGCTGCTGGAACAGAGCAGAGAGTTATGGAGGTCAGGAGATCTCGAGCCTAAGGGTCGACGGTGATGGATGAACAGAGTCCTCCCTCTACGCCGGCCATGGACGGAAGAGAAGGGGAGAAGAAGAGAAGGAAGGAAGTTGTCTTCTGTGATCTCTGACCTTCCTCTGAGCTTACGTAGATATATGGAATGGAATATCTTTGGCCAATTTTGCTGTCTGTCTAACTCAGCCTCCTACGGGGGGGTCACAGATCTCCCCATAGTGTCTGAGCTGGCAGAGTGCAGGTGCAGCCTTGAAGCCTCAGTAGTTAGAAAAACATTCCACTGTCTTATCAGCCTAGCAGAACACACTGTTGCTAGTTACAAGAGAGCTTACTGAAGGAAAAAAAAATCAGTAAAAAGAAAAATTGGCTTCATCCTGGCTCAAACCAGGACAGCCATCTTCTGAAAAAAACCCAAACATAGACAAAACAAAACCAAACCAAATGAACAAAAACCCAAACAAAAAACGACAACAAACAACCAAAACCAAACAAACAACAAAAAAGCAACAACAACAACAAAAACACAAACCAAAAATCAAACTCCACAACAACAACAAAGTGTCAGGGCAATATTTTTCCATCCACTGACACGAGGCTTTTAAATACACAGTTTTATTCTGGGAGAAAATCTTTCTGACATAGAACAGTTGTAATGTTCTTCTCCTTGTGAGGTTTATCCAGTTGCAGAGCCCCAGTGAGTAAAGAAACAGCTTCCCAAGCTATAGGTTCTCTTAAAGCTTTGTAGTCTTTGCAAGTTTTTTAAAAGCTTTTTTTTTTCTTGTAATGTTATTTTTCATAAACAGAAACTTTACTGACACGACCTTAAAGACTGACCAGCACTTGTACAGAGCAAATCTATACATCAGCTGCAGGCCTTCAACATCCATGAGTAATGAGGCATCTCCAGCCCTACAATAGGATTTTGATGCCAGACACCACTTGTCATGTATTTTCTCCCTCTCATATACACGCATGTGTGTGAGAAAACCCCACCTTCATACATGGGATGTCTTTCTAGTGCCATTTTCACATGAGAGGATGCTGAGGTAATCTTATTATCAACAAAACATTGTAAAAACAGCGAAGCATCAGAGAATTTTAATCCTTTTCTAAATGATGGGCTGAGAACATCACAATCGTGCTGAGCACAAAGGCAGAGAAGCAACTTGACAGGCTTGTATAATTTACGGCCTCCATAGTAAAAGATGTTTTTTTATTCAATGACTGCCTGAATTTCTACAGCCAGACTGCAGATTCTGATGACACTGAGGAGGCTTGCATTCTGCTGCCATCATTCAAGTCCTTACCTTTCACCCCATGAATATGGCTGGGGTTCCAGTTCAAAACCTGTGCACAGTTATTTACGTATTACTGCTGGTCAGTTTGGAGCTATTTGAGGCTATTTACACTGGTACCTCATTTCTTACACCTTGAATAGCTTTTGTTTCTCATTTTGTGAAGCTGAGTTCTCATTACCAAAGATGCATTAAAAGCAAAATCCATTTATCATCAGGAAAATATATCTTGCAAGGAAGGCCTGTGCTTTATGCTGATGTATTCAAATTACTATTTAAACTAAAATAACATATGGCACATAAAGAACTGAATTATTTTTGCTGACTGAATACCCATAGGCACCTCACATTATTTTTCCCTTCTATATTGTACAGAAGAGCATTTGTATGGTGAAAGTGGTAAAAATCAGCTTCCATTAAAGAATATTTTTGTACTGATAAAACAAGACCAGGCAAATAGAGTGGGTCACTTCAATCTCAGCATTACAGTGCATACTCTAGAAGTATGTTTACACTGCTGGAATGAAAACAATCCATAACTAAGCTTTTAACTTAAAATAAATAATATAAATATTTATCAAACTACTGTTTTAAGACCTGTGTTACTAAACTATTTCTGTGTTATATTGGGAGTGACAGCTATTGATAAAATTTAAATACTTTCATAGCAGACAATTAAATGAAGTCCATTCAGGCAGCATGAAATTTTGCATTAGTAATACATTTACTGGGCTTAGAAAACAGGTCAGAAATTTCAGACAGACCTTATCGTGGGAATGTGTTTTGTCTTAGGTTGACCTCTTCTGGATCCCACTGATATTTAATAGAGAATCTGCATCCCTCCCTCTTTTAAAGCAGGTCCTAGAGGTTGAATTCTGGGTATCATTCCTGAGTACATAAGTAGCTGCTGAGCTTTAAGCCTGTGAATGCTACCATTGACCCCAGTGCAAGCAGACAAAGCTCACAAAGTGCTCTTCACTGGATGAGAGATACAGCACTCAAACTGTTGCAATATCAAGCCTTCATGCCCTAGCTAGTCATCCTCAGATCTCCATTCCTCACTCTCAGAAAGAATCACCCTTGCTTTTCCTTCACACCTTTGACTGACGTGCCTCTACAGTCTTCAAAATTATTTTTTTCTTCTATCTACCAAGCACTCTGTTGAGAAAACTGGAGATGGAGCATAATATCCCAAGCACAAATCCATAAAACCAAGAAAATGCACCTTCAGGCCATCAATATGCACATGACACTCCCTCCTCCCCTCCCACAGCTACACACATGACACACCTCCCACAGGCTGCTGTGGGCAGTTGGGCTGTGCTCAGAAAGCCACTTGTGCTCCATGTCTCATGTGGCCAAGATGCTCTCCCCTGCACTTCTGCACCACCAATTTAATCCCATCCTACTTCCCAGCTGTCTCACAGAATTGAGAAGCATTAGGAGAGATCTTGAGGAAGCTCTGTAATCTCCAACATGAGAAACTACCAAAAGCCACAATAAAGTGAAGCTCCATGTTAGTGAAGCCATTCTCTGGAGTGAAGGCAGTAGCTTGGTGGCTCTAATCAAATCAAGGTTAATGGTGATCAAAAGTAATTACTCTATTGACTGCTGGTTGCAAAGGTAAGATTAGTGCAACACATTCATGGGGATTTAAAAAATCTGAGTTTCTACTGAAGAAATGCACTTCAAGTCACTCCTTTTTAGCACTTCATGCTGACATTTGAAAATTTTAGGGGACAACATGGAGACCAAATCGCTTTCATGCAGTATGATAAGTGTTATCAGTGCAAGGATGGACAGCAAAGCTGTAAGAAACTACCTGAACCCATTAACTCTTTTACAGATATTCAACCACCTGGAGTTTATGTAAAGATAGGTCATTTTTGAGTGCCAAGTCAGCCACAACAAATTCCATTCTACACCTTGGTTCTTTCTGGATGACTTTTGGTTATGAATCTTACTGTTGGAAGTGAACTCAGCTGCATTATTTCATAAAATCACAGAACCACAGAATATCCTGAGTTGGAAGGCACTCACAAGGATCAACAAGTCCATCCTAACTCCCTGCAGGACAACCTAAAAATTAAATCATATATCCAATATCCAAGAGAGTTGTCCAAACTTCTTGAAAACCATCAGGCTTGGTGCCATGGTCACTCTCCTGCGGAGCTTGTTCCAGTGTTTGACCACCCTCTCAGTGAAGTACTTTCTCCTGATCAGCCATCCTGAACTTCCCCCAACACAGCTTTAAGCTATTCCCTTGCATCCAGAAGGAGAGATTGGAACCTCCATCTCTGCCCTCCCTTGTGAGGAAGTTGCAGACAGCATTTGGACATAAAGGATCAGGATCATCTGAATTTGCAGCAGCTCAGAGACTGTTCAGGGATGCCATATGAAGAAAAGCATGCACTGTGTAGTTTCCCCCTTGATGCTGGATGTTACATTTTTTCTGACTCAGAAAGTGCTGCAGTGTCTTTTATCATGTTTCTTGAGTCAATCTGCAAAATACTGAACAGCTCCTCTGCTTTGGAATTACTTATCTTGTGGGTAACCTAACAATGGTAAAGGTTTCGTTTTAAAGAAACCAAAACCAGACACTGCCTGGCTAAATGTGCTTGCAGATAAGATCCTTGCACTTTTATCTTTCATTTCCACCCATCCCTGCTATTTAACAGCGGTAGAAGTAGAAGGGACTTGGGATAAGACATTAATATAAAATGTTTTCCAACCATATTTGATGTCTCAGGCTGCCATTGACAGACTGGCATAAAGCATTTCACGATCACTAGCTCTGACACTATCTCTCTCTTCAAATCTTTCTGCTCTTCTGTTGTAACTGAGGAGAGACCTAGAAACTTGGAATCCCTGTAATACCTGAGCACCACACACATTCTTGAGAAGTTTTAGCACCATCATGCTAAACTGAGGCATGTCCCAATTCCAAGGTCTGCACCTAACTAGAAACAGAAAAATGGTTGTCCACAACCTGGTTAAGAACTGTAGCTCCTAGATAAACATGTCAAGATGTTGCCAAGAACAATTACCATCACAGATGGGCTTATTTGTTATTCTTCTTGCTCTACAGGTCTAGGTGACTGCTGCAGTCACACAAAGAGACCTGAAGCTACCATGGCTCCCCCAAACAGCTCTTCTTTTTGCTCAAGGGAAAACAGGGCCTCTAAGTCAGTAATGAACTGCTACACCAAGTCACTGCCTGACCACACTGCCCTGGGAGCTGTGACCATCAGAAAGTGCAAGTCAAGGCAAAACAGCAATGCTGAGTTTTTAATGACACCTACTGCACACAAAGAGCCATGGAAACTCCCCTGGATCATCTACCACAAAAACTGTGTGTGTTGTGCCTTGGTACCTGGAAAGGTAGTGGTACACATCTCTCAGAGGCAATGGAGTTCCAGTGGTACTCAACCTGGCCCCAGAGGCACTTTCCTGGCTGTAAAACATGAGACAGACTTGGATTTATTTTTCTTTTTAACGCTATTTTGGTAGCAGGTTGTTGCCTTCAGGAATCACAGGGTGATAAAAAAATTAAGCTTTGAAAGAGGTAGGCAGTGAACATGCAAATGGCAATAAACAACAGACCCAAAAGTCAAGGGTCTGCTCTGTGCTCCCTTCTTGCTGGGTTTTGTGTTACCTGCACTAACCCAAATAACCCTGGGATGTGCAGGGATGTCTGTCCTTCCCTTCCTTTCAGCTATGAGCTCAAGGCAACCACCAGTCAGGCAAATGTTTTGGGATGTTCTGCAGAGGATGGGGCTGCTTCCCCTGTGCAGTATTTGAGCTCCTGCAAGCTCAGGGCCCTGCAGCAGCCCAGCTGCCAGAAGAGTGAGGAGGTCTCTGCCCTGCCACCTGCCCAGCCACCCCTTCTGCTTCACTGGTGTCAGCCCAAAGGTTGTGTTCAGGGAAGGGAGACTGGACAACTGGCTCTGCCCAGGGACAAGCCACCTTGCCCTTCTCACCAGCAGCGTGGGGAAGGTTGGGGACCATTATATGTAACCTTCTTGACTGAGACCAGACAGGGGTTATTAAAGGCCCACGTGCAGAGGCTTTTCTTTTTCTTCTTTTTTTTTTTTTTTGTAAAAAATGAGGCAACATTACCCTGCCTCAGGAAAGCCATCAGGACCTCAGGGGCAGGGAAAGGCAACAGCTGCACTGGGACCTGCTTTTCTCCCCTGTTGTGCCATTACAGCACTGTTATTTTCTGCATGACAGTGGTGCTTAGAGACCTCAGCTGAAGGCATGAGTCTCATAGCACTAGACACAACACATGTGCTATTCCAATACTGCCCCTTCTCCAGCACATCCTCACCTAAACTGATGCAGTAACTAAAGCAAGCAGAAAAAATACCAGTGAATCCATTACAAATGTGGAAAACTAGTTCTCATTTAGGCCAAGGCTACTCTGAATCACTGATAACATTGGGGTAAATAAGAGCTGTCTCTACTTCCCAGGCAGTTTGATGAAGTAGGAAGAGCACAAATAAGAGCTGTACCCAGAGAAAGTGAAGAATTTGTCTAAGGTCATGAGAGAATTGGATTGCACAGCCAGGACTTCAAGAATACAAGATATGTTTCTGAGAGCAATATATTATTAAGCAGAAGCACTAGGCAAGTTGATTTAAAAAAACCAAAACTCTACTCCTCTTTTGTTTGAACACAACTGTCTACAGTAGTGTTGCCTCAAATGGATTGGAGCAACATTGTCCTTGACACTCTACAAACACTGTGAAGCAGTGTTTTAATTTCTTTTTTTGCACAAGCCCTTCTGCAGACAGTTAACTCTTTTCTGCATCAGTACAGAATGTCCCTAAGTATTTTATTTTTATTTAAAAGGAGCTATATTGTATTTGTGGAACACATTTTATTAACATGACAAACAAAAGAAACAACTATCCAATGTCACTTCATTAACAAAATCAATTTATGACTGTGAATGAGATCAGAACCTATGCCAAATCCCCAGTGTGCATCGAGGGTCAAATTTTACCTTGTTTCACAGCTTAGCAGGTTATAGACTTGGTACAAAAAAACATATGCAATGAAAATGTCCTAAATTTATGTAAATGCAAAAGTTAAGAATGTAAGTTCAGGATTCTCTAGAGGGCAAGCACAGGTTTTGAGAGGAAAGGATCATGGTAGTACTTCTTCAGAAGAAAGCACAAGCTGAACTAAGGTAATCCTCTTGCAAACTCTGACTTTTACTCACAACATCTTTTCTGAATGGAAGAACAACAGTAGATGAATTCTTCTGTGGTGAAGACACATTTTTAAACTCAGCTGGTCGTTCCACACCGACAGCTGCATTTCTGTGCAGGGAAGCTTCTCACAACACTGGAGTGAAGACTAAATGACCAACAGAATTTTCTCCTTTTGCTATGTATCGGGAGGGATTCAGCCTTTAATTATATGATTACAGTAAGGGGTTCACTCCTACAAGTTTCAGAGAAGCAATCTAGGTGCTCCTTTTCATTTTCCAGGGATTGTATTTTTTGTGTTATGTCTAAACTGATCTCCTGCCCTCCTCCAGGTCTGTGTGCCACAAGCTCTGAAGCTCAGCTGACCTCCTGCTGAATTAATCTGGGGGATGAGAGGAGATGTGATCTAAACTGGTGGCAAACTATCCCAGCTGCAAACACCAGAACAGCTTCCTGCTGGGTCCAGCCTTGGCACTGAGTTGCTGCCTGACCTGGGAAACTCCACCACTTGCACAAGCAAGGCAAGGGGCATGATGTTAGGTGGGGGCAGGACTGCCCAGTTAAGTGGCAGTAGCTGTTTGATCACCTCAAAGCATACCCACCCTCAGGTACACTAGCTTAGCATTTTCACACTAGGGATAGTGATTTGTAATTGTTTTCCAGCTGTGGATTTTCCAGAGGAGTGGTGACCTCATCCACAGACACATATCAATGCTTAGCATATATTAATCTGTATTCCCCCCTTGGAATTAGTCCACCAGTGTCTCAGGTGTCTGTAAGTAGAGGGTAAAGGCAAGTAGCATTGTATACATTCAGATAAATGGTTGTCTTGCTTCCTTTGAAATTAAGCTCTGGCTGATCAATGTGGATTAAAACACACCAAAAAAAAACAACAAAAAAACCCCAACCAAACAAAAAACAACAACAAACAAACAAAAGCCAAACTAAACCAAACACACACACAAACTAAACACACAAAAAAACAAAACCAAAGAAAGTTAAAATATATTTCCCTTCCTGCTGGCCAAGAACAGAGAAAACTCATGTTGAAAATGCAGTAGTTTAACCTTTGCAACTCTGCCTTAGGAACACACCAACCTGATGATAGGGAGGAAGAAGAAACCATTATTGACACCAGAGCCTTGTGCCTTCTTCAGCACACAAATCTCCTCCAAGGGCAGAGAGCAAGCACCGAGTCTTCAGCCCAGCCTATTCACATTCCCTATTGGAGAAACAACTTGGAAAGACAAGGAAACCAGAGGCTCCCCGAAGTTTTGTTTCAAATGGATTGAGCTGGGTGGAATTAGACTGAGGGAGCTGGGTCTCTTTAGCTTGGAGAAAAGGAGACTGAGGGGTGACCTCATCAATGTTTACAAATATGTAAGGGGTGAGTGTCAGGGGGACGGAGTTAGGCTTTTCTCGGTGATGACCAGTGATAGGACAAGGGGTAATGGGTGTAAATTGGAGCATAGGAAGTTCAAGGTGAATATCCGAAAAAAATTTTTTACTGTGAGAGTGACAGAGCACTGGAACAGACTGCCCAGGGAGGTTGTGGAGTCTCCTTCACTGGAGACATTCAAAACCCACCTGGATGAGTTCCTGTGTGATGTACTCTAGGTGACCCTGCTCTGGCAGCGGGGTTGGACTAGATGATCTCTCGAGGTCCCTTCCAGCCCCTAAGATTCTATGATTCTATGATTCTATGGGGGAAACATTTTAGGTACATTAAGTCTGTATCTAATCTGACTGTGCTGCAAAGATGCTCAATTTCCTGAAAGTCAGTAAAAATGAAGAAGCAGTCTAGAAAAGGTCTTACAAATGTATTTTCTGCAAAGGCCTGTGAGCATTCATGAGGTTTTTAAAATTACAAAATCCATATCTCTCATATGAGAGGGAGAAGTCCAGCTCTATTTATAGCTCTGTTACAACGACTTCTCACGGAAAAAGTCACATACTTATGATTTGACTGCAGATCCATGAATGCAGCCCAACATGAAGGGCAAACTTATGCTACAAGGTACTTATTTTGTATCAGAGCTTACCCAGTAGCCAAACAGTGTATCAGCCCAGATGGTTGGGTTTTTTTCAGAAGGAGCTGGTAAACAAACAATATAAATCAACAGGCCACATTCCCAGGTAGGTTAAAGACAGCTTTTGCTGTAATTTATCAGTTAAGTCTCAACCAGCACAACTTGCAGAAAGGCAGGGCAAAGGGGCCACGTTTGGCCCTAGCTTGTTTCCCAGAGGCTGGGTCTTCAGCAGGGTGGCCATTGTGTTGTATTGCACCCACACAACCAAATGTAACCTTATCTGATAAAAACCTAAAGAAAACTGAGTAATGGCTTAGTTCAAAGTGTTATGTAACCCTCCCTAATACAAGTATTATTATTAATAATAATAATTATATAATTATATATAATTATTATTTATATATAATATTATTACTAATTATTATTAATAATAATAATAATAGAATAGTAATAGAATAAATATTCCAACCTTCTTCCAAGGTGTTGAGATATCTTTGCAAGCATATGACTTTGGTGAGAGAAGGAGCCAAGGTTTGGCATTAGGAGAGGGTAGCTGCCCCCTGGACCTCATGAAGAACCTCATGACCTTCTTCATTGTTGCAGGCCACCCCATCCATGTTGCCTTGCTGCCTGGGGATCCTTGCTTAAAGGGGAGACTGCACTGCAGCTTGAGGGCACATGGTCTGCTCAGAGAGCACAGCCTCAAGACTGCAACTCCAGTTCCCAGGAAGCTCTGCACCACAACTTCATGTGGAGCCTCTGCCAGTTAAAACTTCTGGGGCCACTTCGACTAACAAATCTTTTCAAATTCAGACTCATCTGCAAGAAAATAGTGTTATGAATCTTGTTGGGAAGATCCAATTTTTATTATTATTATTATTATTATTATTATTATTATTATTAAAATTATCCCAGCAAGACTTATTTTTTTCCTTGGATTAAAATAAATATTTTGTGGTCACTGAATTGCTATCAAGTATGCAATGCAAGTAGCTTTATTGGGGAAGCAACACACATGAAGAAAATTCATAGGATAAAATGCCAGATCTATGATGATCTAGGTTTTTTTTGTCATTGTTTTCTCTACCAGATGGTTTTACATTACCCGCCTGACCATGATTTGCAAAGCACCAACTATTCAGCTTTAAAAGAAAAAAAAAAAAAGGGAAAAAAAAAACAACAAAAAAAGAAAAAAACCCAAACATTATTCTTTCCAAACTCTTATTTTACTGCCTTGGATTGTATTCCGTTGTGGCAGACACTTGTTAAAGTTCATTCTATTTCATACAGTCTTTTCTCTTTCTCAGCACTTGCAGCACTGTACATTTTACAGTTACAGGGAACCCTTCTGATTCAAGTGTTTTTAACTCCAAAGACATGATCAAAAGAATGTCCTTTCTCCCATTGGTGGCTTTTTTCCTAAGAGACCCTTTCAAATGAAGGGGCACTCACAGCCTCAGCATGTCTACTTGTAGTCCCAGCTGAGATATCAAGGGCTTTTCAAGGTTTCTTTAGGTGTAAGAATTTGAACAACATTCTGCTAACCTGCCCACCACAGGTGGCTGCATCATTTCAGACCATGAGAGACCCAAATGTCCCAAGTGATAAGCAGCTTTGCTTGCTTTCTTTCTAACTGGTTAAGTGTTGATGCCTACTCTTGAAAGTGCCCTTTGGAATGCAGACCAAGAATGACACTATGTAAAATATCCCAAATCTTGGGATATTTGACAGGGAAGTGTTTTGTCTAGTGACACATCCAGTATCATGCCCTTCCTAGCAGCACTCCTTCTTCACAGTACTTGCAGCCCAGAACAATGCAGGGTGACCATGAGACTTTCCCATCCTGTAAGTCCAGCTTCTACCCAAAATACAGTATGGAAACTAGAGGGGTGGGAAAGTGTGGTACATCATGAAACATCTCCAGGGCAAGAAAAGAATGAGAAATAGGCAGCAAGGGACTGAGAAGACTGGGTTTTGCCAGATAAATTTGATTAATTTTTGGATGGGTTACAAAATTAGTGGGTGAAGGGAATACAAGAGATACAATGTGTTTGGATTTTAGCAAAATATTTGAACCCATAACCCATGAAACCATCAGCAGAGAAATTATTCCAAATTGGCTTGGAAAAAAAGCATTAACATGTGGGCTGCAAACTGGCTAGAAGACAGGAAACAAATTATAAGCAGGGATCAAACTGGAAACACTTTGTTTCCTTTTTCTTCCAAAGGTGTTAAAATCTGTGTTAGTATCAGTGTTATTAAACCACTTCCATCATGTGATTAAGTGTGGATGAATGATCCGTGCAGGAATGAAAGCTACAGGTGATAATAAAACCAGGGAGAAGTACAAACACAAGCAAGGAATGTTAAAAAAAAAGGCAGAGGGTGTTGAGGAGTTTCTGCTGGAGCTTGGAAAATGAAGGGGTGGAGAAAGAATCAGGTGGGGATCTGGACTAGGACAGTGACAATGAGGAGGGTACAGTCTGGAAGTGATGGGTTAAAAACAAACCTCATCCCAAGGGTGTCCAGTGTTCAGGCTGCAATCCAGCAAAATCCCTAAGAAGCTGCTTAACTTCAGGCATGTCAATACTTACTGCATCACTGAGAATGAAACACAGCCCAATAAAGGCTTCGCTGAATTGAGACCAGACTGATAAGCACCTTGCAGATGAAGCCTCTCACCATTTTTCCTCCACAACGCATCTTTCATCTGCTCAACACATGGCTGGAGGCTCCTTGGGCTTGGAGGGGGCCTGTCTCTTAGAGCCATCCATGCCCAGCAGCTGTGGATTCTGCTCACACCAAAGGATTTTGAAAGCCTAAATTCAGCTCAGCTTCAAGCAGGAAGCAAACTGAAAATTCTACACTTCACAGACAGAAGTTTCATCAGCAATGATAAACTGCTTCTGAACAGTCCAGAGGATTTCAGGTTGTGTTTAGGTTTTATTTGACAGCAAGATCACACAAACTCAATATAGTCTCATCGCATGAGTTATTTCAAAATGAAAACTTACACTATTTTATTTAAAAAAAAAAAAAAAAAAAAAAAAAAAGGAAAAAGGTTAGATAGGGTCTTTTCCTTAGTTTTCTGTTACAAAATTTTAGAGAAACTGAAACCAGTTTCCAGAAGAACTCAACATTTCTCAGCTTCGATATTTTCCAATGAAAACTGCCTGATCTGTCCTTCTCTCCTCGCATTTTTCTCTTTGACATAACACACACTGAAATAACATTGCAGATTGCCTGCATGCCTTGTACAAGAAATTCTAATTTTTAGTTCTCAACAGCAATTCCATGCTATCCAGTGCAGACTATTCCTACTGCTCTTCAGTCACCAGGACTGGCAAAGAGCTTTTCCCCTCCCACCTCATCAGAAACTTCAGCTCCAGCTCTGCTTGGCCCTGAAAACCCCATGGAGTATAGAAATTAAATGTAGTGCTGTTTTTAAGCTGTTCTTAACCCTGGTTTAGGGCTTTCTTGCTCGTGGTATGTTAATGTTCATGCCGGCAATGCAGCAACTATCACACTGGGATGTCATCCAACAACTTGGTACATTGCTATTTTCCTACCTTATCAGAAGCCTTCATCTTATCTCCTGCCATCCCAAAGTCCCCACCATAGCTCTGCCTTTTGGCTGTGTCACTGCTCAAGAAACCTTTCTCATTCAAAAGAGAAAAAGCACAGGAAAATGCCTGACAACATCTTAGAAGCTTTTTTTCCTCCACACCCAGTTGATTTTGACTTGACAGTGACTCAAACTGTTATCAGAGGACTTCTGGGTTAAAAGCTTAGGCAAATGAACCTCTGTCGATGACTGTCCCTCCTGTTGATCTCCAACAGGCTGCAGCAAAGAGTTCCCTCCCCTGACAGTCCATCAGTGCCCACCAAGCTCTCCTTAGCTGCTGCCCTCCTGATGCAGAATTAAATACCTCAGTAAATGGTCAAAACTGATGGTACCTAAAACCAGAACACACTTTGGCTCCCAGAGACTTCAAGGGACACATGGGGCAGGCACCTTTTTGTTGTGCAGCACCAAGCACTTAGCAAGGTTAAGTTTCATCTGCCCTTCCAATCTTCTTGCCTTTACTTTTTCTCAGTGAAGATGAAGTTTTAGAAACTTAAAAAAAATAAAATAAAATAAGGAGTTTATAACTAAATGAGATTGTATGAGATTAAAGGAGATTATGGCTCCCAGAGAGAGAGAATTATGCCTGCAATTGGAGTCCATAGGTGTTGGCCTCACCTCCATGGGAGCTGGGAAGAAGAATGAACTGCTCTTTGTTTGCATCAGCTGATGAATCCCATTTTTCCATGGTCTTCCATTGCATTTCCCTGGTCAACCATAATTTGAAGGAAGATGTGGATCACCATGTTCAAACCTCCTGCACCCCTGCCTAGTGGTCATGCTGACATCCTCTGAACATAAGCAGTCTGCTTACTGACAGAGCCTTTGGAAAATATTTGCTGAAGAACCAATTTTTAGGATCAACAGGGAAGTAAAACTCCCTGTTGCACGAGCTGGCCATCCCAGCAAAGTCCTTGATCTATCCCACTCTTCCATTATACAGTCTTCCCATGGCTTTGCTTTGGGCTTTTCCTGCAGTATTTTCTTCTGGAGTGCTGAAAAACCTGCTGAGCTGTGGTGAGGTCCTTGAGAAGAAATGGCTGATAAACTCCTTTGAGCTCAGCACCTCTGCTCAGTGGCCTGTGACTTGCAGAGAACTTGCCTTGGTGATGAAGGTGATCCCTTCCCATCCCATGCTACTTTTTGGAACAAAATTTTTATTTCTCCTGTTTACAAAGTACTGTCCCCATGAAAAAGGTTTCATAGATGATAATAATTCCTCAGTGCAAAAAGCAACTGAGTAATATATCACTGTGTAAGAAATCCCATCAGTACATTTTGCTTTCTTTAAATCTTTAGCTAAAAGTTGTTTGTAACGTTTGAGTTGTTGCCGCTGCATTTCTCCTTCACCTCAGCTCCTTTGTTTGACCAGATTTCTTCATTCCCCCTCATGCCAGCTGAGCTGATGCACTATCTGTGGGCCACTACCCTGCTGCAGCCTGTCAAAATGTGATGGAAGATGGCCCTGAAGCCTTCCTTGACGTAAACTGCAGCTGTCGTTTTCCATCCGTGCCCGCTGCTGTAGCTCAGCTCCTGCTGGCACAGCACCCAGTGCAGAGTTTGAGCTGTGTTTTTTCACTGTAGGTCTCCACTTTTCACACAGCAGACACTTTTAACTCTCCCCCAAAAAAGCTTCCTCTTGTTTCTCTGACTTTTCTTCTCTGGCCCTGTTCCTTCTGTACCTAAGGTCCCTCCCACACAGCTCTCTCCCCTTACTCACATTGTCCTGTCTATGGTTTCACCACAGCATTAAGCCAGCATTAATAGAAACAGAAAACAAAAGGATTCAGAAGATCCTTGTCCTAGGCTCTTGATGTCAGATGAGTATTTGCAACAGGGTAGGGCTAACAGAAACCTTTTCCAGAGCATGATGTCCCACTACCAGGATGACACTTCATCTACACTGACTGGGGGGCACAGTCCCAAGTGGGGCTGGTAACCACAGCCTGGGACACACACGCAGCAGTACAATGAGAGGCAGCAGGTGGGTCTGAACTGAAGGGCAGGGAGCCCAGGGAGGAAATTAGATGGTACTATTCAGCCTGCTGAGTGGCAGTCACAGGACACCAAATGCATTGCCACTGCCAAGTTTCTGCAGGGGTCGAGGAGAGAAGAGCAGCATGGAAAGGTCTGCAGGATGGTGAAGAGGTTCTGCAATGTTTTACAAGGAGAACTTTCCTTATGTAAAGACCAGGAGAGGAGAAAGTGCACATTTGTTGGGAAAGTGCCAACAGTGGACTAGCTGTGTCCCATATACCACTCACCCCTTTAGGCTTCTCCTCATCATCCCTTTCAGTTACTTGTCCTGATTTCACAGATAGGATGAAAATAGGGAATAATTTTTTCAGAGTAGAAACTGACACTCTGGCTTTGGATCACTTTATGTGAGAGTATGTATTTTTTTTCAGTTGACCACAAGGCCTATGTCTCTCAACTCCTGACTCTTCTCCGAAAGGCTACAATGCACATGGACATAACACCAACAGAGCAATGTACCTTAGCAGGCTGATATTTCCCCGAGGCTGGCTTCACTGGCTTAGGCTGTTAAAGTCATGCAGTATTTTTGCTCAGCTCTCCTATCTGCTGTGGGCACTTGGCATAACAGGTGAATACCATGGACACCTAAAACACATTTCTCCTTGCAGCTCTCTTGTTGCTGGGGAAGTGGACTTTCAAATGACGAGGCTGCCCTAAGAGAAAGTGGAGCTGAATCTAGGTCTCCTTGCTGGCACATGGACATGTGGTCCCTGGGTGTTTGACTCTGCACAAAGATCCATGGCATGATCTTTCACCCAGCAACCTTGCAATACCACACATAAGACAAAAGAGAGATGAGGCAAAGAAGGAAAACTGGGGCACAGGTGAGACACTTTGGACCAAGGATCCACCTAGTCCTGTATGTTGTCTCCAGTTATTCCCTAATTTCTTTTGTTGCTTTATTTTTCTGCTCCAGTATCAGGCCTGGGTTTGGTGCTTCTCCCTGCCTCCCACCATGCTCACACCAGAGCCCATCACTGGCAGTGTCCCAAGCAGCTGTGACAGAGGGCTCTCTCAGGAAGGCTAAGAAGAGCTGGGCATAACCCTTCTATCCTCCCTTGTCCATCTGTCTGCATATCCCTCCCCCAGGAGAGCCCACACTCCGCTCCCCAGGACACACAAATGTCCGTGCTGGCAAAGCCCCTTGGCAGAGGGAGCAAAGGATGGCCAGCTCTGTGCCAAGCCCATCCTTGTATACTCTGGCCTTCCCCTTCTCTCCTCAAAAAGCCTCCTGCACTTTACTTAGGGTGAGTTGGCCAGAGAATTCCTCATGGTGCTCCCTCCCATGGCACTAGGACCCGTTGCTGTTCTTGTGCCCACTTGTGTAAAAGCGGACAGCGGATGATGCCAGCTCAGTTGGTCAGTCACTGCTGATATGGGATTTTTTATGTATGTGTGGAAGAATTACTTCAACGATGGGGAAAAAAAAAAGTTAAGGGAACAGGAAAAACAAACTTAAGTTTATGTCCACGGGGCCAATCCAAAGCTGTAAAAGTTGCAAGAGATGCAAAAGCAGGACACGATACTTCCCCACGTGCACTGCTGTTCCCACACTGCTCAGGAGACAATGACACACTGATTGGGTGCCTGTCTGGGCCCACTGAACAAACCTCAAAGCATGCCTGAGATGGACGTACATGGAGATAACTCTGTTTTCTTTCCCTGTAGACAGAGGGAAGCTACGTGGTTTGCACATATCAGAGTTGCAACTACCCAGATCCTCTCTTAAACTCTGACAACTAGGAACAGGGGCTCCTCTTAGAAGGTGATGTCCAAGTTAAATGACAGGTAGAAATGCAAGCATTAGGCTGTGAGATAGCATTTCCCTTTCTGTTACATGGAAGACGAGTTCATTATGGAACGTTCTCTCTCAAGCCTGTAGGGACAAG
>NW_009952157.1:177869-184989 GCF_000747805.2 Chaetura pelagica | reverse complement strand
TAGGGAAAAGCTTGGAGGCTCACAGATAAAACATATTGAGTTATGTTTTATACTCACTCACTCACTCACTCACTCACTTTCAATGAGTACAAGGATTTTTATTGTCCACAGTGTTAGCAACATTGCATCATCCAAAAGACCTTGTTCATTTATCAGCTTTCTTAAAAATCTTTTGTTCACAAGCCTGCGTGTATATGAACACAGAAAAAAATTCAGCTCTATCTAGTATCAGCTCACAGCTGTTCAGTGACAGAAGGACTCAAAAGCTATGGATATGAGCATGAGAAAATCCACCCAAAGTGAAAGAAAGACACAGTAAGCAACGGCTGAGCTGCATGACAAGAATATGCTGTTTCTGTGGTGAGGGGGGAAAAAAGCTGCAGTTAGTAAGCATCAAAAAGTTGTCAGCAAACATAACTGTGATTCAGTTCAGAAGAAAAGCAGAACTACTTCTCCTTCTAACTTTCTCTAGGTATCTGATGCTCTTCTGGACATATGTGCTGATTTCCAGCAAGGTTTGGAAACTCTGAGCCAGGAGCTGTGTGCTTGGAACCACCTTCTAAGTGTGGAGTCAGCAGATTTCAATCTGTCCACGACTTCCAGGTGAAAAAGGGCAAGATAAGAAAAAAAAAAGCCCTAGTCCCCGAAACCTGCTAAATCCTTTATAAATCCCACTCAGTTTTTATTCTGATTATTCATGATGTTGCTGAGCTTGGTCACAGCATTTTATGCTTCCTGAAACCAGATTCTGGGCATAGCAGATTTCTAAGCATGTTCTCAGGGCACGGGTCCTCCCTCAAGTTAGCAGTAGTTCTCCCTCAGACTCTACAGCCAAAACCAGAGGCTAGTACTGGCTTTCCGACCTTTCCAGGAGTTTCAGCTTACTTGTCTGCATGTACTTGTATGCTTTCTACTTCATAATTTACCACCTCAGGGATAAACGACTATTAAAATACATAGTAGATTGACTGTGTAACATTAGTAAAAATAATCACTCGCTACTTGAGATATGAAAAAAAAATACATGGAGCTAAATGATGCAACAGAAGAGTCCATCTGCACTTCCCCGTGTCTGGTTCTTCGTTCTTTATCAGCCCCTTTCCAGGTCTTCTCAGGAGGACCTTCTTTCAGTCCTGCACAAGATCTCTCCACATGAAATTGAAGCCTTTCCCCTGCAGCTCCCATTCTCAGGCACTGCCTCGTTTTAAAGGATGCTTCTTTTGCAGAAATGTGTTTCTCTCTTCCTTTTTTTTTTGCCTTCCCCAAATTCCTTTGCATATGGCTTATTATCTCTGCTTCTGAGGGAGTGTTTTTCCCTCAGTCTTAGCCTGCTCCAGAGAACCTGGGTAGCCTGATCTTCTCCAGGCTGGAACAATTCCATTGTCATCTAAAGCTAACGACCCCATTCAGGTGCCAACAGCCTCTAATAGTACATCTATTCACAGAAAAAAAAACCCAAACAGCTCCAGTCCCTTCTTTCCTACTGCAATGTTTGTGAGACAAGGGCACAACAAAAGACAGTCCTAGAACATAAAGGAGGAGACCATACACAAAATGAAACTGGGCTTCTATACGGTGCATAGCACTTTTAGAAGACTAACTATCCCATCCACGGTGATGAGGGAAATGTTTCTGTTCAGATACCTCTCTGACATGGCAGTGCAACTCCAGGCTGTGCTGTGAAGCTCCTGTAGGATGTTGCTTTACACCACAGAGCCTCAGCTTCCTGTTTGTAAAAGAGAAACAAGGCTTTCCCAACCCGCAGGTCATGGCGATGCGTCTGTTCTAAGGGTGGTGATTGCTACATATGGGCCTTAGAAATAAAAATGTGAAACCCAACAAAGAAAAGGTTCATGTCTGGACATCAGAGCAGTCACACAGGTGAAAAGTGCCCTAGCCCAGTGCCCTCACTCTGCCAGCAGACAGTACCTACAGAAGAGCTGAAGAACAGGATGATGAGATACCAACATGGACCCAGGAACTAACTCCCTTTTCAAAGAGGCTATTGCCTCATCAAGATGAGGTGAAAGCCAGGTGAAAATTTCAGCATACAGAAAAATGAGACAGTGGCACAACAGAGTTTTGCTAGGGGTACAAATTTGAAACATCAGGGATGAAGAAAGAGCATAGCTCAAAACCCAGAAGAGAGCTGAGGGAGAAGATGAGGGAGAAGATCTGGAGGTTTCAGTGAAGGAAAGCAACACAGAATATGTGCTAATGGATTTCTTGGTTAAAAAAGGTAATGTAGTTCCATTTACCAATAAAACCCACATCTACAGATCCTGCACACTACAATCTGAGCTATGTATATGGAGTTACACCAAGGGATGCCGTAACTGCCATCACTGCTTCTTGTTATTTTTCAAATAGTCAGGAAACTTAAAGGTGCTGGACAAATGTTGCAGCCAGGCAAACTCTGCCCAGGCAAAAGGGAAAGGTTCCCCTTATCTGAGAGTGGTGCAGCACTAAGAAAGATCCCAGAGAAACTGTGGGATCTCCATCTGTGGATATTTTAGTTGGATGAAGCCCTGGGAAATCCAATCTAGCTTGGAAGGTGGCCCTGCTGTGAGCAGTGAGTTGGGCTAGATAACTTCCTATCTAACTCTGTGAGCAATCTTTCTCTAAGACTTGTGTATTTTTACACCCAGTAGAACAGCTGAAGGGCAGCACTGCCCTTCAGGGAGCATCAAGTCGTGCAGAGGAAGTTGTGCATGTCTGTGAACACCAACTTCAGAATCGGGGAAAGCAGAGATCAATCAAAAGGATTTCCTAGTCGAGACCAAACCAAACTGCTGTAGAAGTGAGGTAGCAGAGCTGCAGAGAGAAGGACATTTCTTCTGACAGCCCTGGGCAGAGGTAGCCCTTGAGATATCACTGACTCTTGCCCAGCTCCTGCCAAAGGTTTTGCCCCTATGGGGTGATGGAGGAGCTTTGGGAGATCTCCAGGGGCAGCAGCAGTGGATTTTGCAGAAACCTGTGAGGATTTCTTTCCAGTTCAACAGGAGGGCAGCTATCATTGCAGCTGCATTCCTGTCCCAGTCCCTGAGCAAGTGACATGCTTACCCATATCAGGGGTATTGCCCAGACCACGTGGGAACCTCTTTAGACCTTGCATGTTTCTCAGACAAAGCAGACAGGCTTTTCACCTTACCTAGTAAGACACCCCAGTCTGCCAAAAACTACCTGCATGGAAGTGCTGACAGCTTTAGATCTGAAGCATCTGGGGCAAGAGCTTGAAACAAAGGCAAACATCACCCCACTGTGGAAAGGCAGGTCAGTCCCTGAGGTCTTTGCTCCCCGTTACTCATGTAAATGCCCAGCAAAGCCTCAACAAGGGCAGAAACACTGAGCATGAGGACTTCGGATAACAAGGGGTGCTAAGGAGCTCACAGGCGAGAGGGGTTTCACACCACCCACAATTTCTTACTTCTCAAGAAAACAATGTCTTCAAAAGCCATGTGGCACCAGACAAGTGAAAACTCTGGCTATAATTGCCACCGAGAAAAGGGACACAGCCTTTCAAAATGCTATAATGTCTTGACCAACTTTTAAAACTCATACTCCTCCATTTGTAACACACTGCTGCTGAGGCACTCCATTCCAGGAATGAAATACTGTGTTCCTAAAAGAGAAAGAGAGAAACAAAGATGCAAATAATAGTCCTGCATCCAGGTGGTCATTAACATTATATGCAATGTAATATTTTAGGCAATTACTGTTTTAAAAGCAATGAGTTTTCCCAGGTGTAGGTGTGATGAACACAGAGCAGAGTAGTAACATATTTGAACGATTTGTCCATGGGAATAGCTTTTAACGCAGCAGTTTTGAAAGAGGAAATTAATGAGCAAAATTGTTTACTTAAGTAGAGGGCGTTTATTTACACTTCTTTGTTTTGTTTTATTCCTTTTCTGTTCTTTATGTGTTTGCCTTCTTGTCTGGATTTTATAGTCCCTAGAATGCAAAGGGGACATCCAAAATACTGTACTGATACATACTGTATCAATGGTTATTTAAGTCAGAATACTTGTGAAACTAGTATTTCTTTACAGGTAGCTTTTGATGCTTTTACAGAGGAAATAAACCAAGTGCTGAGGGGAAACAAAGCTTTTCTTCCCTTTAAAAATCCACCAATCTTCACAACTCAGGTGTGCTCTAAACATTTGTACAAAATGAGAAGTCCAATTTAGCTCCACAACCAGTTGTCCCTGAACACACATTCACATGGCTTCCAAAACAAAATCTTATACAGATGTCATCCCATATAAGATATTGTGCAATTTGGCAGACAGTAGATGCCTTCTATGTTTCAGTGAACTACTCAGTGTGAGGACCTGTGTCAGGATAACTGTCTCACTGCAGATTAAGAGAATCATTGCACTTCCGTTTAAAACACAGCTGCTTCTGGAAATAAAGATGGTTGTTTAGCTGCTCACAGCAATATTAACAGCACTAAGGGGTGCAGTATCCCTCTCCAACTCCCCACAAAAGGAGCAATTAGTTCTGAAGGTCTTCCTCTCCCCTTCCCTGCTTCTGGGAATGCTATGCACATATATTACATGTATCACATATTAAATTTATTGCCTGTTAAATGTAGACTCTTTGCCTTCATGTAGACAGAAAGGGAAAAAATGAATGTAAGATCCACATTTGTTTTGGTAAGAGTAAAACCACATGCACTTGCTCAAGATTTCAGAGACCACAGAGAAAAGTTCAGAGCGTTACTTTTGAAGAGAGGTGTGTGACAACAGGATGCTTCAAAAATCGGAGAACAGCTGAAAGTCTGGGAACAGAGAATCTTTTATTAATCTCTCCTAACAGAAGGAAAGAAAGGAGATTGTGCATTTAATGTTGAAGCCATCTTTGAACTAACATCCCAAAGAGCAGGGAAATCACACAGCAGAATGCAAGGGGTTAACAGTAGCCAGTTTTAAGCAGAAAAACAAGCTGATTCATAAGCAGAGGGGAAAAAAAAGTTTCTGTCACCTTTAGATCCTGCCATACTATCAATGATGACAGAAATAGCAATGGTTTATACCTGCAATTTATCAGAACTGTCCTCGCTCTTTCAAATACCTGCTCAAATATATATATATATATTTTAAAAAGGACGGTGTTTATATTTAGTTCTGCATACCAGGGGCCTGAAAAATGTCAAGAGCTTTCCTTTTCAGTTGATCTCCTGGAGTGTGGGAGGCACCTGTTAGGTGTTTCTGCTCCCTGTAAAGGAACGGCAGCCTTATCACTCAGCTCACCCAGGAGAGGATGGACCCGGCAACCCCTTCTGCAAAGTATGTGGCAGCCTTGTGAGATAAGGCTGTGGCACCAGGAGAGTTAAGCAACACCAATTTTTCCCTGTCTTCCATACAGCAAGAAAAATCCTAATCCTAGACTTTCAGCTCCAGTAGAAATTTATCACTGTTTTCAACTCCTTTGCTGCAGGAAATACTGCAAGATCTCTCCCTAATTCTGCATGTGCCTGTATTACCATGTTATAGATGTAGATTCACAGATCAGGTAATTTTAAGACCAGGATGTGTCACAGGGATTATGCATCTGATTTTATTTTGTGTTAACACTGGTCACAGAAGTCCACGCAGTAACTCCTTCAGCTCTGCAACTGTGATTTGTGAATGTATTTTCAATATATTTAAATCTATTTAAAATATGTATGTAAAGATGTATTTTAAATATATTTTACTATATTTAATATTCATATTTAATGGCTTTAATCCCATTTACCTTAAAGACAGAGCCCTAAATGAATCATCAAGGGCTTAATTAAACTTGCAGTTGAAAAGTTCATTTTGTTGTTAGCCTAAATGTACCACCACCACCTCTACCACCCTAAATCTCCCTGAATTTCTCTAGATTTCTCGCCATTATGTTAATGCCAAACCTGGGAGTATGTTTGGGATACCTGTGATGGATTTACCAAGTCTTCCAGTCAAAAACATGAGCCCCAGGTATATGATCTTCCTTGTAGCTCTTTTTTGACTCCTTTCTCACAATGACTAATATAGAAATCTATGAATGGGGTTGTGCTCTTCTTGCACTGGGCATTGCACAGACACGGTTTCTGATGAACTACTCTGAAGTGGTTAAATCTAAGGAATGACAAAGGATAATAAAGTAACTTTGCATAAACCAGAAAGGGCTGAACAATTACAAACGTTAAGCAATCACTCTCGATTCATTCATGTATGTTGTAACTGTTGTCCCTGCGTAAAATTTCCCTCTAAAGGCAAGTATGGTTTTATTAGAGGATATATCAGTGACGATGTTATTTAAGGAGGCTGTTACTGATAAAGCTGCCATTACACAGGTAGTTAGAGTTGAAAGTTGCTTGTAAAATTGAAAATAATTCATTGAAAATACATGGGCATTGTGGAGCAGTTCCTGTGGTAAAGACATCCTTTTCTAGTCTTTAATCAGTAACCAGAGGAAAGAAAAGACAATTTTATCATGTTATTCCTGTTGAATGCACAGCATGGAATTGTGGAATTCACCTTTGAACAGCAAAATATCAGGTATTTAAAAAACCCCAACAAAACCGAACCACATCCAAATAACAACAACAAACAAAAAAAAACAACACCAAAAAAACCCCCAACAAGATAAACTTCTTCAAGTGATTCAAGCTAGTACAATTTAATTTAAAATCGATGAGGCATTTCATTATTTCATTATTGGTTGCTTTCGGGGCTTTCCTCAGCTTGGACAGTGGAAACACATTCATCTGTCGCTTTTTGGGCTTCCGGTCGGTTTCACTTTCAGATTTCTCACGCTTCACACTCCAGGTTTCAAGCACTGCAAGGGAACATTTATTTCATGTAAACAAACAAACCTGCGTCCGCCGGGCGACCACACAACCTGTTCCTTGGTCTGCAGTTCAAACGCAAAGCTTGATCCCATCCTGTCCCTCGAAGCCTCCTCAGGACGGTTCTCTGGGGTTTGCCAAGGAAAGGAGTGAAACAAACAGGAGTGACGACGAATCATGGACCTGTTGTCAAAAACCCGCAAGAGCCGCCGCGTTTCGCGGGCGCTCTCCGGCTGCTGCCAATAAAATGCTGTCACATCTGACCGAGTTAATGACACCTGAGCTGCGGAGCAAATGATGACG
>NW_009952157.1:176838-177333 GCF_000747805.2 Chaetura pelagica | reverse complement strand
GGTTCCCCCGCCGCTGGCAGCCGCTCCGTGCCCGAGACTTCGTGTCCCACTTCGGAAAGTCGGTGCCGGACAATTAGGACACCCGTCGTCCTCCCCCTCGAAACCCACATCAATCACAATCGCTGCATTGTCGGGCTACAAAGCCAGAAGGGAGCGCTTTATGAATTTCAGTTTGGAGAAGGAAAACGTGCGCTGACACAACACGCTCCCTGTTCACAGGGGTAGCCAGGAAGGGGAAATGAATGGTGGAAGTTAAAGAGCCTTTCATTGCGGAGCACGCCGAGCCGCAGCGGGTCGCCCGCTCCTCGCCCTCGACGTTCGGCGGGAGATGCCCCCTCCTCGCTCCTTCCCTTCGCCCTCCTAACAACGCCGGGCAAAACTCTGCCCAGTTCCGCCCACGGGGGCTCGGCCCCGACCCCGGTAAGCTCCCTCCTCGGGGGTGGGGGTGGGTTTGACGGGGCCAAGGGGTCACACTCGGTGCCCGGCAGCGCCCGG
>NW_009952157.1:174585-175946 GCF_000747805.2 Chaetura pelagica | reverse complement strand
CGGGGAGTGACGGCGGCGACGCCGGCGAAGTGCGAGGAAGGTGGAAGTCACCCGGCGCGTGACGTAACTCCTGTGTCGTCTGTGTGTGTGTGTGTGTGTCTGTGTCTGTGTCCGTGTCCGTGTGTCCCCTACCAACCTCTCTCCTTCCTCTCTCCCCTCCCTCCCCCGCCGCGTTCCCTGGAAAGTCTCTCTATCGATGCAGTGCTAGGACGGCTCGCCTGCTGGAAACACGTACGTGTGCCGGAGGAAGTAGCGTCGTGATTATTCTTAAGGTTTCACCCCCGCAAACGCCACCGAAACTCATGGGGCTTTGGGGTCTTTTTTATTTGGGTTTGCTGTTCCGCTGCTGTTAGTGACAAGCTGTGTCCCCCCCGCAGCTGCAGAGTCATGGGGTGCCGGAGGGGGAGAGGCAGTGAAGCAAGGGCTCGGAAGGGGGGTGCGGGGCGGGACGTGGATGTGTCACCTCTCTGAGCCAGGACATTTAATCCTTCACCCCCGTCGTCTTGGTTGGAGCCCTTAGATACTGCAGGAAGCAAAGGAAGCGGGGGGCAGGGGAGGAGAGATTCAGACGGACTCCCGCAGAAGGAAAAGTGTGGAGCGGATTTATTTGGTCGCTGGAAGGAAGAGAAAAGAGAAGCTGTCATTGGTGTATGTGTGTGTCCCTATACGAGGGCCTCCTGGTTCCTTGTTAGCTTATAGAGAAAAAAAAAACGCGAAAACCAACCAACCAAACAACAACAACAAAAAAAACCCCCAACAACCAAACCCGCGTTTGATGTTACGTCTGACCAGCTGCTGTTCTCCACAATAACAGAGAACTGCCTGCCCTGCGAGTTGCGTCACTTCGCTTCAACTTTAGGCTAGAAATCAAGAGTGTGAGAGACGAGTTTCAAGGGAGGCAGGAGAGAGCTGGAAAGCCCTGCCGTCTTCCTCCCACCCACCTACCCCTCCTCCTTTACCCTTTCTTTTCCCCACCCCCTCTCCCCCCCTCAAAAAAAAAACACACCAAAACCAATAAAACAGAAAAAAAACCCCAAACAAACAAAAAAAAAAGAAAACAAAACAACAACAACAACAAAACAAACCTTTTCCATCAGAGAAGGAGGGAGATCTCTTTGGAAACATGGAGCTGCTCTGCTGCGAGGTGGATCCCATCAGGAGAGCTCTGCCCGACCCGAGCTTGCTCTACGACGACCGCGTCTTGCACAACTTGCTCACCATAGAGGAGAGGTACCTGCCCCACTGCTCCTACTTCAAGTGCGTCCAGAAGGACATCCAGCCCTTCATGAGGAGGATGGTGGCCACTTGGATGCTGGAGGTTTGTATCCCGGCTGCTTTTCGGGAGCTTTTGGGGCTCCCCG
>NW_009952157.1:173491-173948 GCF_000747805.2 Chaetura pelagica | reverse complement strand
ACTGCAGGCGGGGTGGCAGGGGGCCCAGATCTCAAAATTCTCTCGCCTTGCCCTGGCCCCACCACCCACCGTTTGCCCTTTCGGATCTCCTTTGTGGGGAACTTTTTCCTGGACCGAACCCCCTGGGTTGGAAAGACCAGACTCCCCGCTTGGTTTTCATGTGCGGTTTGTGCTTCTGCTCCCCGGCTCCGATTTTTGGTAAATTTTCGAAACATTTTTTTCGCTCCTGCTAAAAGGATCCAGGCTGCTCGGGCTTTCCACCCTTCCTCGCCCTCGCTGTGTCTTCCGTCCTCCTCCCCCCCCCGCTCCGACAAACGCGGGATCGGGGGCGCAGAGCTCGGGAATACCCCCCGAGGGAATTTTTGCAATTGTCGGGAGCGATGGGGCACCCTCTCGGGATGCCACCGGCACCGAAACCGGGGCCTCCGGGGAAGGTTTGATTTTTTTAATCGATTTT
>NW_009952157.1:167800-172350 GCF_000747805.2 Chaetura pelagica | reverse complement strand
CTCTGATGTGGCGGCCAGGGAGGGCAAACGGCTGGTGTTGCAGCTTGGGAGGTTGCGGGCTCGTTCCCGGGGGTGTTGCCGGTGGGGTTGCCCGGGGGTTATCGGGCAAGCAGGGGGAGAGGGGGCGGCTCAGCTCGGGTGGGAGTAAAAAGCGAGGAGTAAAGAGGCCGTTTGTGGTGCTCCTCGTGGTAGTTCTACATCCACCGTGGACGAACTACACGGGAAGCACCGTGCTTGGCGTTTTGCTCTGCACGTGTGGCCTTTTCCACTACATCCAACTTGGGTGTCGGGAAAGCATAGACAGGAAAGAGTTAAAGCCGTTTCACGGAATAATTAATATTTGCAGAATATATCGTGGGATAGATCACTAGGCAAGTACTGCTCTCACAGACCCTGGTGAATGGTCATAGCCAGCCAGATCCCAGGAGAATGTCTCCTGTGAGTCACTGGGTGAAGGCAGTGGGAATTCCCCCCAGGGAGGTGCTGGGAGCTCCTGCTTTTGCAGGGTGAAGAGCTTTGCACTGCAAACCCTGCCGTGGCTGTCAGTGACAGGGCAGTATGGACTGCTGAGGGAAGTGCCATGGCCCCCACGTGAGAAGATGTAGAACCATGTGCCCACCTTTTTGTGCCATGTGGATTTAAGCATGTATTTTTAAATGCTTCCCTGTATTCTGTCTTCTAGATTAAGTGCCCTTGTATTGCAAGATCTGTTAAGTGATGTTGAGGAATTCAGTCCTTAGTTAATGTAATTGCCATTATGTTCAAACATTTTAAAGGTTTTCTTGAGAAGGAAAAAAACCAAACCCATCTGGTTTCTAGGGCCTTTTACATATGTGAACATGAGATTTTTCAAGCTATGTAGGGCTTTGTCATAATCCAGTAGGAATGTCTGTAAGAAAGGAACTTGCTGTTAAAGCAAGCATCTATTCAGAGAAATGACTGCAGACATGGCACAGTGGGGTCCATGTTTATCGTTTCTCAGCAACGCTGGTTGACATCTCTTCAACTGCAAAATTAAAGGACTTTTTTTCAACTTGCCAGCTCTACGGGCTTAGCTGGGGCTCCTTGCCATTCTGGGCTCCATCAGGCTCTTACGTCGTCAGGACTCGAGAATCAGTGCATGGAATTTAGTTAATAGCTAATAGTTGATGCATGAGACAAAGACAAGTCCAAGTCCTCAGCTTTGTTCAGTCTGTGGGGCACTGTAAGGTATTCAAAACTTACTTTAAATGTCTGGCTCTGCTTAAAACCCATGGCCGGATCTGTCGATGAGGTACCATTTCCACATGTAATCACATGCAGGGAATGGCCAGTAGTTATATATGCAACCAAGTTTTCCTTAGATTTCACTGGGAGTTCTAGGCGTGCAAAGAACGTGGGAATGGATCCTACATGATTTATTGGCAGGTAATTTACACAGGCTCCTTGGCCGTGTTACGTGCATTTCCTTTCTGCAGAGTCTGTCTCTGAGTAGTTAAATTACCATCAGATTTGTCTGCAGGAGCTTTTGAATATGGTTTAGGGAGAGAATACCATCAGGCTAACTTCCTCAGTTTTTGAAAAAAAGAAGAAGAAAAAGTATATCTAGATTATTTTTGTGCATCGTTATCCCTAGGGCTTTAAATGGCTATAAAGTAAGAACTATAGCCATTTAAAAGAAGTTCCTAGGAAAGGACCACAGTGACCTTGGCAATATCTAATTGCAGGCTAAACTTTCTGGTTGGGCATTCAGAAGTGGATACAAAAAAAGTAAAATCTTGGCTGGAGCTGCCACGTTTCATTATTTTCAGTAGAGCTTGACATTTCCAGTGGTTTTTTTTTTTAAAGGAAAGAATAAAGTCAACAGCTTCAAAGCAGTAGGGGCATACAGAGAAAAAAAAATATGTTTGAGCAAAACCGATTTAGCAGTGATATAATTGCAATCAGAGAAATAGATGAAATGGGTTGGTTTTTTTCAGGCTTGCTTATGGCTTTTCATCTGTTCTCCCCTCCCCGTCTCCTGTTGCAGGAATGGGAGCTGGTGGTGCTGGGGAAGTTGAAGTGGAACCTTGCAGCCATCACTCCGCATGATTTCATTGAACACATCCTAAGGAAGCTGCCTCTACCTAAAGACAAGTTGCTTTTGATCCGGAAACATGCACAAACATTCATTGCCCTTTGTGCCACAGGTAGGCCGAGGCGCTCTGGCTGTGCCTGCTGCTTCCCCTCTGGTTGGAAGGGCAGATTAGTCCCTGGTGGTACAAAGGCTTTTCATTCCCTCCCTCTTTACGTGATGTGGGAAGAGCAGCTCAGGCTGGTGGGACTGATTGTGAAGGGCATAATGAATCATGTTTCAAAGCTACCAGAGTTCTTGCAGTCAGGGGCTGTGGTGCAGTTGCAGCCCTGCTGCTGCTAGCACATGCAGGGCTGCTGCAGGGAAGTCAGTAAGGCCAGGTTAGGCCATATGATTTTCTGCTTTGCTGATTCGCTGGCTTTTTAAAAGGGCTGCAGGTCGTTTGCCAGGGCAGATGTGGGACAGCCAAAATACTAGAAGCCGTTATGGCACGTGAGCCCAAAATGCATTGAGCTAATGCATTCAACTAGTGTGGCTTGTACATTTTTCATTAACTGGGCACTGTCCAGATGGAAGGTTAAAGTTGTATTTTAACACGTGTGTGGTGTTATCGCATACACTGAAGCACAGGGAATAACAATTAAGAAGTAATTTCTTTAAAAAAACCCAACACATTTGGATTCTTTCTCTAACTTTGCTCCAAGAAGAGTGAAACCAGTCCTTTTGGTAGGCAACCCTTACACTTCCTGCTTGTCCTATGTTTGGCTGAATACACTTTCTGAAGATTTAGGTGAGAAAAATGTGTTCTATGACAGAGAAGCTTTTACTTTACACTGATTTTTGTTTGGTTTATTTTTTTTTTTCCTCTAGCGACTTTTGGAAAATAAGTGTACTCTTAATTTTTATCCAAAGGATTAATGGTTAGACCAGTTCTTAGAAGCTAGACCTGGAATACATAAACAGCATGCAGTTCTTTCTAGGGTTGTTACCAAGTAGGATACCAGTCAATGTTTGCATTCACTATGATTTGACATACATAGCCATATGTGATAGCTACCTGTGTGTTTGCAGAGGGAAGGGAAAATGGAATGCAGCTTTTGGGTGTGAGTGTCTGCTGCTCTGCCTGTTTCTTGATATTTGAGATCTAGTGGTGACTTCTACGAATGTAGAGCAGCTTTTGCTACTTTAGTTTATCTCTTTTAGGGGATCTTATAAGGGCTGTGTTAGGGTAGCTACCAAGATGCTCAAGCTTTCCATTCTTTTCCCACTGCTGTGCAATCCTTTTCAGGCAGAAGGCCACAGGACTCAATAGAAATATTGCTCAAAGTCTATAGGATCACTCTTGGTAATTCATCAGACATTTCTGGACTAAGCAGCTTTTTACTAGAGGTTTTATCTGTTCCGTCAGCTTTTCTTTCTTTCCTTACCTTCTCCCCTTAACCAGGGTTCATTTACACAGCCCTTTTTGTTCTGATAAAGATGGTCTTTCCATGGACATCTCTCTGGATCCTCACAGCACCATCAGCCATCAACTTCCCAAAATATCTGGATGTTGTCTTCCAAACCAGACCAGTCTTCCCGTTCTTTTTTTTGCTTTTGTCTCCTGCAATAGTGTTTTGTTTATTTTATCCAGAAGTTTTCTTGAGTGATGTAGATTTCATTATTTAACTTTTCAAATTCTAGTCTGTCATCCTCTGCACTTAAAGTTTTCTATATAACCAAACCATTGCAGGACTGTGGGCTGTGAAGGGGTTTCCAAAGTCCATGGCTTCTTTCCACCCTTCTCCATGAATTCTTTGATGATTAGATCCATGCTTTACTAGTTCATTTACTGAAATCCAAACCAGCATCCTCTTTCCAACCCTTAGGCCAATCATACACTTCTCTCATCTTTCATCTGTTTCCCCTGTGTGATCTGCTTCTCATGTTTCAGGTCTGTGAAATGAAATCCTTTACATAGAGTTTAAAGAAGCAGTAGGTCATGACTTCAATTGTCTTGCAATTGAAAGACATGATTGACTGCATATGGAGCTTCTGGAATGACAGGGCACCGTGGTGCTGTCTGTAAACTTCCTTTTCATCATATTTTTTGCAAACCACTGTGTCAGCGTTTGATTTTGAGGAGGACCCACAACCTCTTGCATTTTTAAAAGTTCAGCTCTTAGTCAAGCCCTCATTCCCAGTTTTCTACCTTATATGCAGTTTACTAGTAAGCTACTACCCATACTTGCATTGTAGAAATGACATTATTACTGCTGTGTTAACCTTTCATTGCCACTCTTCTCAAATTTGTTCCTGCGTGCCTCAGTGAAGAAAAGCTCCTTCTCATCAGACTTCCTTTCAGATCCAGTTGTCATTTCATTTTCTTGTCCTATTTGTTGTAGAGCTCTCATCAGCCACTGTGTTTTTTCTTTCCATTTCTCCCTCCAAGCTTCTGGCTCTCTGCCAGCTCGGGTTAAGCCCAGTGTTTCATTTCCCCATTTGCTTGCTTTCAGCA
>NW_009952157.1:144824-167705 GCF_000747805.2 Chaetura pelagica | reverse complement strand
GCACTGACATGTGGCTGCCTCTTCCCTTGCTCCCTTCATGCGTTTTTAGCCTGATTTTGACTTTTTACTGTTACTGAACCTGACCGAGTAACAGCTCTAGTCTGAAGCACAGCAAAGAATCTCTTACTTCCATCTCAGTGCAACTTCCTCTGCTCTCAACTACATCATCTTTAGTGTATCATGCAAAATATGGCATATTTTCCTCTACCCTGAGTTCTTCACCAACTGTTCCATGTTAATTTCCCAGCAAAAGTGGTATAGCAGCATTTCTTTCACAGAGCCAGCTGTGATCTTGGTCCTACAATATTTTATGTCACCAAAAGGAGGGGGAGGCAATTGTTTGGTTGCAGCAGTTCTGGATGCTGTGCTGAATGTGAAGGATCACATTGATACCCATCTATTCTCCTTTCCATTTTAATATTAGGCAAAAGGAGGTGGTTCTTGTGCATATTCCTCTCAGTCATGTTTTGTCATTTTGGCGGTCTCTCTTTTTCTTTATTTTGAGCCCAGTTTCTGAAACAAGCTGCAGGGATGTAAATCCACAGCCTCTTCCCACTCCTTCTGGTGATTAATGATTCACGTGAGCATGACTGAAACTGGAATGTATCTCTGTATCTCTGCCTTGGGTCCCATCTGAGCATACAGCTGCTGAGCAAGACAGAACCTTATTCCCTGAATAAAGTTTTTTCTTCACTGTGCCTTGCACTTGCAATGCTTTCAGAAGCCTCTTTCTTTACTGGAAGGGGCCAAAAGTGTCATTCACCCACAGCCCATCCCTGGCAGTGCTTCCAGCTCCATGGCCATGCAAACAGGGTACTGTCATTAAGTGATCTGTAGGATGGGAAATGCCCATGCATAGGCCAGCTTTTTTCAGGCTGCCTCACTTGCTGCCCTGTAAGAGCATATAGATTGAAATACACATAGCTTAGTCTCTCACCATGTCAAGCCAACCATCTTCTGGGCTGCATCAAAACAACTGTGGCCAACAGGTCAAGGGAGGAGATTCTCCCCATCTACTTCACTTTTGTGAGACCCCACCTGGAGTACTGTGTCTAGTTCTGGAGACCCAAACACAAGAAGGACATGGAACTTTTGGAGCAAGTTCAGAGGAGGGCCACGAAGATGTTGAAAAGCTAGAACACCTCTCTTATCAAGACAGGCTGATAGAGTTGGGGTTCTTCAGCCTGGAGAAGAGAAGGCTCTGGGGAGACTTTATAGTGGCCTTCTAACACCTGAAGAGGCCTACCAGAAAGCTGGGGAGGGACTTTCTACAAGGGATAGGACAAGAGGTAATGGTTTTAAACCAGAATAGGGTAGATTTAGGTTAGACATTAAGAAGAAATTCTTCACTCTGAGGGGGGTGAGACACTGGAACAGATTTCCCAGGGAAGTTGTGGAAGCTCCATCCCTGGAAGCGTTCAAGACCAGGTTGGATGTTGCTCTGAACAATCTGGTCTATTGGGAGGTGTCCCTGCCTGTGCTGGGGGAGTAGAACTGCATGATGTTTAAAGCCCCTTCCAATCCAAACCATTCTATGATTCTATGATTCTGTGATCCTGCTGTTTTCTCCACATGTAAGCTAAAATCTCCTTCAGGAGTGTTCTGAATTCTAAAAGCGTTAAGAAGCTGCATCTGAATCCTTTGTCTTTACAATGTAGCTGTAAGTCATTTACTGCTTTTTCATCTTGGGGAAATCCTGTTTATCTGTGAGCCCAATAGATGTCATCCTTCTTTTTCTCTCTGAGATCCTGTTATTTTGCCACTGTGACCCAGCCTCTGTCTGTTCATTGCTTTGCACCCTTCATCCCTCTGTCTCTTCACAGTTTGGAAGTGTTTTCTCTGGAGTTGTCTTGTTTGCTTGTGTGTGACATTCTCCAAGCCAAGGAATTGCTCCTGGAGGAGTGGTAAAGGGCACCATTTACAGAGCTGTGTGCAGAGCTGAAGAGGACTGTGTGTTATATCCTTGACTTCAGTGTGCCCTTCATTTTTAATTCTTCCAGGCTGTTCAGAGTCATGGATGCCTCGCTGCTTCCTTACATTACACTCTCTTGTTGGAGGTGGTACCTGCCACTGTTCTGGCACAAGATATGTCTTTTTATCTCAGTGCCTATAAGGGAGTGGGTTTTGGGGGAGGAGAGGCTGTGCACCTCAGTGTAATGGAGATGCTAATCTCAGTGAGGAGGTTTTTATTGAAGTGACGTGCAAACCTTGGAAGCAAAAAAACTTTGCAGAATTACAGAGACAGAAGGCAACTTGTGTATATCCCTAGACTCAGCCCTTCGTGTGGTCTCCTCTGTGCTTCAGCTGAGTCTTGTGGCAGGTGAGATGTTCCCATTATGGATAAAATGCAGCATCTCATAGATGAATGGCTTTCAAAGCCTGTGTCTGCAAAGAGGAGGAAAATTTCAGCTGTAAGTCAGTTTTGTACACTGTGCCAAACCTCTGCCCACTGTCTCTGGGACATTAATCGTCTGCACTTGAAAGCTGAGAAGGCTTTTTTTTTAACTTCTGTGCCAATTCCTGGATTCTTATGCAGACAGAAGTTCTGTGGCAGTCAATGAGGGTGTTGTCTGAGCAAAGACTATGAGGTGAGGCCCGCAGTCCTAGTGATCTGGAGGTTAACCAGACAGAATGCTCTGTAACACCAAGAGGTGTGTTTAGTCCTCAGGGCTCCTGCTGAGCAAGTCTACTCTACGTTCTTTCCCTGTCAGCCAATGCCAGAGTTATTTGGCTCTGTCCCTGCAGAGGATAAAAGTGTGATACAAGTTTTAGCTGGGACCTCTTCTTTGCAGAGGGAAAGAAAGAAGTCCACAGGCTTTGTCTTGTGGAGAAATCTCTTAGGAGTAAAGTACATGTTGCAAAGTGGCAGTGGTTGCACAAATACTTCTTGCATGACAGAAGAGAGAATAATCCACATTTGCCATACAAAAAAAGGCTCTTGTTCCTGGGAGATGCAGCACCTGTTGAGCTCTCCATAAAATGGAGCCACAAGAACCATGGAAGCTCCATCATCAAGTAAGCAGGGCCTGGGGAGTGTTTTTTTTGAGCAGACTCACTCCTTCAGTTGTAGGACCCATCAAATCTGGGAAGATGAGGTAAAAGGAAATGGAGGAAGAGAAACTTTGCTGATACAAGCTGAGTTAACTCCTGTGGTTAAGTTGCCCTCCTTCCTACCAGCTAGAGATCTGACCTTTCTTTTGGTGGTTCAAACACTAACATAATCCTGATCTTTGGTTGGGCTTCCTTACTGAAGGTGTAGAACAAATGCAATTATTAATCAGTGCAGTTGTTCAGAAACAGAATTTATGATCAGCTAGTAACGTATTGTACTGAGTGCTCATGTGCTTCACATAGACTGTTCAACTTGTTTCCGTCTCTGCCTCACTTGGATGGTTGTGATGTACCATTAGCATTTAGGACACTTTAGACCCATTTGTATAAAGGCCAAATACTTTTTGCCTTACTGTAGCCCAGGAGCAGGATTAGGTGTCTGCCCTCCTGCCTAGTTAAAGAATGGAAGGAGGTCTGCAACCTGTTTAGAATTCTATTTAGAATCATAGAATCATGAAGGTTGAAAGGGACCTTAAAGATCATCTAGTTCCAACCCCCCTGCCATGAGCAGGGAACCCTAGCACTAGACCAGGTTGCACAAAAAACAACCAGCTGCCAGAGCAGTAACAAGGGTCATTGTAAGAAGGTGGAGTTCCCACATGGCTTTGGCACACTGAGCACGTTCAGCCTCAGCCTGGGTATTTGTCGGTGCTCGTTTCCTTCCGGCAGTTTTCATTTATTGGCTGCAAGTGAGGGCTTCCCCTTGCAGAACCCCTCTGGGTTCCTGCCTCCAGTTCCCTCCTGTTTTAGACTGGCTGTCAACCTTGTGTTTTCCTGGCTTGGAGGCAGTAAGTCCACCAGATCAGGAGGGAGCCAGCAAAACAGCTCAGCTGTGGTATGCAGGGTCCTAGAACTTAACCACATCTTATGTGTGGCATGCAGGCAGAAAAACGTCCTTGGCACATGCCTATGTTTGTGCCCTAGCTGTGTGAGCTCCAGTCTGAAAGCTGGACATGGATTCAGGGTACCTAGAATTTGTTTGGTGACTCCAGCTGGCTGGTCCAGAGGTGGCTGTGTTTCAAAGGGCTTTCTTGTTTCTTTTATCAGCTTTTCTTATTTCTGGCATTGAAGTCAGTGGGGTTGTGCAAGGCTGATCCCTTGTTTTGAAGATACTTTTTATGAAAAAGGTGATACTGAAATGGGGACGGGATAGTTTCTTGTGTTTGTTGCCTGGGAGCAGAAGGTAAAACTAGTCCTGCTTTCAGTTCTTGCCTTGAAGTGTTTGGGCGTTCACATCCTGCTTCACATCCTACATGTTGTTGCACTGCTCCTCTGAGTTGTACTTCGCCTTGGCACGGCGTAAACCACAAGAAAGTTGGAGGCAGAGCTGTGTGTCTTCAGTGCAGGCTCTGGGTTCCCATTAGCCAAGATTGTACACAGGTCAGAAAGAAGGATTTAGCTCAAAGTCTTGCTTCAGGTATCTACTAAGAAGCGTTTTTAAAGATTCCCCCTGTAATTCAAGGTTCTTCGTCTCCAACAAGAATTTAAAATAAAAGCCTATGTTTCAGCTTCACATGTTTAGATCCTTTCTCTGCCCTTTTTTGTTTTTTTGTTGTTGTTAAAGCAAACTTTTGACTTAATAATGAGGGCAGTTTTACTTGGGTGAAAACTGAGTGAGGATGGAAGAGCTTGGCTTGTTGTTATGGGGAAAGCAGGGATAGAGGTTTATAATTGAAGGTAACGTATAAAAAGCTTATTTGTAGTTTCTCGATGGAATGTAAGGGACTTGGAGGGGAGTTCTGCATCCCCTCAGATACAGTGCTTAATATTTATGCATTTCACTGCACCTTGACAAACATTTCACGTAGTTATTGCTTTGCTTGAATATGGAAATATGTTAATTGCGGCCTTTATTCCGCTGCCTGCTCTTTTCCTCAGCCTTTTCTATTCAACCCTTTAGGTGGCCCAGCACAATGTGGCTTCTTTTCTTTCAATGAGCTCTTTCCACACTAATAGGGTCCAGGGTGATTTGGAGAACCATGTGCACAAAATTGGTGCACCACCCCCCATCCCTTTGTGGGCATGTCAGGTTAAATTCATATCAGCAGGAGGGTCACTGCCATGATTTTCAATAGTGCAAGATGAGGTGATGACTTCAGACAATGGAGCCACACTCTCCAGTTGGAGACACTTGCCTCACCAGTTGCAGTAGTTAATTAATATGCTAAAAATAGAAGCCAGTGATACAAATCACTGCCTGTTGTACAACAAAGACTGGGCATGTGTAGCTTTGATAGCCAAGTTTATGGTGCTTGTTATGGAGTGAAGTTAGTTTAGAGCTAGAGGCAATGTAAGACTATCTGGATGCTGAGCTTTAGTCACTCTGGGCCTCTGGCCATTCGCTCACTGTCTCATTTGCATTATGAATGACATTAAGGGAGCTAACAAGGCTATTGGGCATAGAAATGTTCTCATGTGACCCTACGTGGAAGCAGACCTACAGCAGTGCTAGTTGGCAGGGGCACTGTGGCTCTTTATTCAGCTCCCAAGGAAGATGGTTTTGGGGAGTAGATATGAAATCAACCACAAGAAAACTGGCATTGGGATAATAGGAAGGCCCTTAGGAGGCAAGGAAGTTCAGAAGGCAGGCTGGAGCTGTGTCCTTTGCTTAGTCCACCATATCTTAGCCATGCTGAGTGTTGGGTGCAAGACATGGGAGCCTCCTGTTGCTTGTGTCTCCCCTCCAGCCACATGGGACTCGGTAAAGCTGCTTTGTAGGGGCTCAGTGACCATGCACAGGGGTGTGGGTCCATCTAGGCCTCCAAATAGGTCAATTTTTCCCTGCTGCTGGCTCAGATGGGTGGAGGGAGTGGGTTTTGGTTCTCAGCCTGCTGCACAGTAGCTTCCATAAGGATTGTCCAAATGTCAGCAGAGTTTCAGAGGTTTTGCATCATCTTTTCACTACACCTTCCCTGAAACTCAGGACAAAATTATGGGCAAATTATGGGATGTCCATTGCTACCTGTAGTTTCTGTGCATAACTAGGAGATGGTGGTTTGGTAAGTCCAAATATTTAAATGCGGGGGCTGCATCCCAATTTAGGACCGTGTTGGCCAGTGCAGCCTCATTCACACCAACACAAGCACACAGGATTTGCAAGCCCAAGCAAATGCATTGTGTAGAAGAGGAGAAACACACCCGAGGAGATGTAGTCATCTTTTATTTATGCCCTTTCTAAAGAAATCAGTGGGATTGCTGATGAATTGCTCTGTGCAGATGACAGCAGATTTGGGGGACTCTAGATCTCTTTCTTAAGTGTCTGAATATTCTTTAATTTTATAGATGTTTATTACTTGCTCTGTGGACCAGAAGGAGACTGGGCAGTCATACAAGCACATACACATTTGCAGCCTTTATGAAAATCTCGTTACCATATATAAAAATCTCTTTTAACCATACCTGCTCTTCCTGTTGGACTTTGTAAACTTGTGGCCCAGCTATCACACTTCTTCCATGGAGCCACTAGCCCCCAGATGGACCCACAACAGTGAGCTACTGCAACAGTCTGCCTGAGCTGGGTGCCGGGGCCTCCTGGCAGTAGCAATGAGTAAGAAGAGAGGCAAAATGGCATAAACCAAGGACTGTTTCCAGGGCTTAAAATCCCACCTTAGTTTTGGCCTGCTCTTGAGGTGTGGCCTGATGATAAGTGCAACCATGGGGCACTACGGGTAGGGTGGGCTCTGTGAGGGCCCACGTGCAATGTATCAGGTGACTTTATCTGTTCTCCCTGGTTATCCATTTACAGGCTGTGTGGGGCTTGCAGTTGCATGCAGATGTATAAATCCACATGAGGTAAATGTGAAAGCAATTTCAATCATGAAACTAACTCCTGTTATCTCAACATGTGGGAGGTGAGCATCCTCAGAGCTGTGTCCTGCACTAATAAGTAGGAGTCAGGGCTCTACTGTTAACTCATTAGTGAGGACATTATAACGTAATGATCAAGATCATCAGTTTTCCTATGTGCTGTGAGTTCTTGCTACTAAAATATTATGTGATTGGTGACAGCCAACACAGCTTCACCAAGGGCAAATCCGGCCTGACTAATTTGGTGGCCTTCTACAATGGGGTCACAGCATTGGTGGACAAAGGAAGACCAACTGATGTCATCTATCTGGACCTGTGCAAAGCCTTCAGCACTGTCCCGCATGACATCCTGGTATCAAAACTGGAAGAGTGCAGATTCATTGGATGGACCTCTCCTTGGGTAAGGAACTGGCTGGATGGTCTCACTTAGAGAGTGGCGGTCAATGGCTTGATGTCCAGATGGAGACCTACGACAAGTGGCGTTCCCCAAGGGTCGGTACTGGGACTGGTGCTATTTAAGGTCTTTGTCAGTGACATGGACAGTGGCATTGAGTGCACTCTGAGCAACTTTGCTGACGACACCAAAGCGTGTGGTGAGGTCGGCACACTGGAGGGAAGGGATGCCATCCAGCAGGCCTTGACAGGCTTGAGAGATGGGCTCGTGCAAGCTGCATCAAATTCAACCAGGCCAAGTGCAAGGTCCTTTACCTAGGTTGGGGCAATCCCAAGCACAAATGCAGGTTGGGTGGCAAATGGATTGAAAACGGTCCAGAGGAGAGGGACTTGGGAGTGATGGTGGACGAGAAGCTCAACACAAGCTGGCAATGTGCGCTTGCAGCCCAGAAAGCCAAACATGTCCTGGGCTGCATCAAAATAAGCATGGCCAGCAGGGCCAGGGAGGTGATTCTGCCTCATTACTTGGCTCGTGTGAGACCCCACCTGGAGTACTGAGTCCAGTTCTGGCACCCCCAACGTAAGAAGGACATGAAGAAAGTCCAGAGAAAGTCCAGAGAAGGGCAGCAAAGATAATGGAAGGCTGGAGCACCTCTCCTATTACTTTTCATAATAATGGTTGGCTGTAATTATTGCTGCAGACAGTGGGAATTTGCTCCTTTAGAAGAGTCTGTCAGTGTGCTGTCTGCTGAGCTCCCCTGGTAGGAAGGACTGTAGGTATCAGCAGTATGAAATAGTGGGCTTGCAGCAGGTCATCTCCTGGTGGCTTTGTGAGATGGATAAATCCATGCCAGGGTTTCAGCTCCTCCTTCTCTCTCCCCGTTTCTAAAATCGTCACCTCAGATCCGTCTGGATTAATGTTATGACCTGAACCCTATTCTTACTGAGTACTTGATTTCTCGTGGGTCACAGAGACATAGCCCAGCCTACAGAAGAACATACCATTTTCCCATCTATTGCTCTATCTGCCAGCTCAGAGTCTGGGAGGCTGAGAACAGCTCTGCATGTGTCTGTAACAAGTGTTTACGTAGACATCGAGTGGGTTACAGAATTTGTGCTAGCTGAAGAGAGAAGGCTTGGGATCTGGCCTTAACAGAAGGGCAATTTTCTGTAACACTCTGTTTCTATAAGTAGACTTAATATATTGATTTTGGTTTATTTCATACTAGATATTACTTGGGTTTCCTCTTCCTTTTCCAGTCCCTTCAAGTGAAAATGGGTAGAGAAGGGTTTGTTAATGAGTTATTGTTGAACCAAACAACTTGCAAACCAAGTTTTATTTTAGAAAGATATCAGTAACCTAGGAGATCTCCTGAAAAAGCTGTTTAGTAAGCTATGCTGATGAGCTAATGTCTATGAGGGTATCATAAACTGCAAAATGGCCTTATAAAGATTATGAGATCATCAAGTTTTATTTTCATTTCTGTCCTGATCTCCACAGATGTGTGAGAGGAAGTTTTGAAAGGTATTTTCAATTCAGTTCATTTTCAATTCAGTTCATTAAGAAATAATAGTAATGACAAATGTGATCTTTGTTTTTTCTTTGATTACATAGCTATGGGCTGCAAGTGTTCTCACTTCCTAATTGCAAAGGTGGTAAAAATGAATTATTAATTAAAATCTCTTTCCTGGACAGGTCTTTAAATGTTCAAGTTAATTAAGTCTTTAAAAACTGACATGACAAAAAATCTCAGTTTTGTCCTTTGTGATACTTATTCCAGTTAGTTTTCTGGTTATATAGAGAGCTCTAATGTGACCAAGACCCAAATTTCTGACATAAATTAAAGAAAGCCTCCTTCTTCTCTTTCCTTTTCTTTAAAACTAAGGAAAGACTAATAAAAGTTGTCCAGGTTTACTTTATGCATCAGTGAGAATAAAAGACCAAACCACATTTCCATTTTAATTTGCAGATCTGTTACCTCTCCTTTGACTGCTTGTGATGAGCAATGTGACTAATGAGCTCTGCTGGATGAAAAAGAATGGCACTTTTCCCTTTCTTCTGCTGCCCTGTTTTTTATTCTTGGGTGTGTTTTTTTTATGTTGCTTGCCTCTGATGTTTTGCAGCTTTTCTGGTCTGGGCTTGGACTAATTCCCAGATCTGTTCTTGCAGATTTTAATTTTGCCATGTACCCACCATCAATGATAGCAACTGGAAGCGTGGGAGCAGCCATCTGTGGCCTTCAGCTCAATGATGGGGACAGCCTCACAGACCTCCTGGCCAAGATCACAAACACAGATGTGGTGAGTGTCCCACATTCCTCTTCTCCTTTCACTTTTGAGGGTGCGGTGGAGAATGGGGCCATCAAATCCAGCCTGATCCTGAAAGCCCAGTGGAGTGAAGGAGGGGTGTGCTTCTGGGGCAAGTGGGTTGCAGGCGTGGAGCCAGCACCTTGCTTACAGTGCTCTGACTGTCCAAAGCTTCCTTGGCTTCCCCTGGCATAGTAACTCCTATTTGGTTTGGAAGCTTGGTGGGGAGAGCCTGCTCTGCCCATGCTGGCTGATTCCCAGACTTGCTATAGGGATGTGCTGTCTTGAGTTGCCACCATGGGTGATGGCAGACAGCATCCCCCAGGGCATGAGGCAAACCAGTGTATGTGCTGGTACTGTATTCACAGCCTGGAAATTACTCTTCTGGCCCTCGTTGAGGTGTCATCTAAATAATCCTTGGCTTGAAGGAAGAGAATAATGAACTAATCCCCCTGGTCTGGCACAGTGCAAGGCAGATGCAACCCAGGCTTTCTGGGCTTTTGTCTGTGACTTCACTAAGCTCAACACACAAAGTACATTTCTTGGCTTCTCAAGAAGTAGGAGAGGTGAATCTGATAGCAATTCAGTGGTGCTCAAGATCACTCCAAAGCGAGTTGGCTGGTCTGGAGTCAGCTTCTAGTGGGGACATCAGAAAAACTCTGATGGGGCAGTTCTGCATGGCAGTCTCAGCAGAAAGCTGGGAGGACTGACAGGAGCACTCGGGGCTTTCCCCAGTGGATAGTGACTCTCTGTGCCTGGCGGGAGCCTGTGCAAATCCAAACCGCTTGATCCATGGATAAACAGGAGTTTCATCTCTTAAAAAGCTGACATGTTTTACTGTGATAAACTTTGCTCAAAAGGAAAGAAAATGGGTGAGGCTTTCTGAAATGCAGGCCACTAATAAGATAATGCCTTTTTTAATGATAAAAGTATCAGTTTCCAATGTATTGAACTTAACATGTGCTAACTGTAAAGCTTCAGATTGCTTTTATTTCTCAGGGTAAATACACTGTGATTAGTAGATCTGTGTAACATTGTCAGGGGGAGGTTTGTTTTTTCCAACAAATATTCTACATTTTGGTTAAAAAGGAATAGTCAGTTTTTTTAAAAAAGGAAGAATTTAGCTTTTTTTTTCTTTTCTTTTCCAATCAGATTGAGTCTAACTTTCAAGTGCAGTTCCAGGGATTCCCATTTCTTTTGATTGGATCTAGATTTTGCATGGAGAAAGGAGCATTTCAAATTCTGAATGTTCTTAATGTGAATCAAGAAGCTGCAGAAATTTAACATGCACTAATTTCAGCGTAAGTGAAAATTTTACACAGGCAATTGCTGATTTTTGTCTGTTTTATAAGTATGGGGAAACAGAGTGGTGATACATTACAGTAAGCATCAGGAGTGTGCAAGCCTGGTGCAAGTAATGTATAAAGGTCATTTGTACATCCATTAAGTTTACTTCATTTATGTGGATAACAAGAATTAGCCATTATTGGTATTGATATTGACAGTTACTAGCTGAACGGAATTTTGTGCTTGGATGTTTGCCTGATGGGATGTAACACTCTTAAGTTTTGGATGCTGCATCCAGCGAATGTCTGGGAGGACTTCAAAGACAAGTGAGCAGATACGAGAGCAGCATTAGAAAACTGGGCAGAGAAAGACAAGTGTTTAGGGAGAGACTAATATCTTGGTAGCAAAGGTGCTGTCTTCAGCCAAGGTTGCAAATACCCATAGAATAAGGAAAGCAGTTGGTGTTAGCTTATACCTTCTTGATAACTCCATGTCTTAACTCCATGGAGTGTCTGAAAGGCTGATAACTCCTCTACAGTGATTTTCCTTTATGAGAATGCTGGGTGAAGTTGTTCCTGCTCAGCTGCTGCTTATTTTCATGCTTGTTTTTTTTGATGTATGCCCACACAGCTGCTCATATCTTTGTGTTTCAGAACCCATCCTGGAGCTAATCTAGCTTAAAGAAGGCAGGAAAGGACCACTTGTTGTTGTTTCAGAGCTGGGAGGTCAGGGGGTTTGCTTGGTTTGTAGAGCACATCAGTTAACTGATAGATTTCCAGGAATAGCCTCACAAACATCTGTGAGTGGCACAGAGCAGGACCGTAGGTGCAGATGTGAATGAGAGGAATTTCTGTCACCATCATTGTCTGTGAGCCTCTTATAGAAGTTACAGCCTTACGGACCAGCTTGGTAATTAGCAGGATGATGATGAGTATGCGGGAATGACAGTGTGGGGTGAGGAGTGGGAATGCAAATAGCCTTAATGGTGGCAGGTGAGGGCCAGGGGCTTATCCAAAGTGACAGAGAAGAGAGCAAATGGAAAAATTGTGGCAACCCTTCACAAGCTTAATGCCTGCTTCTGATGCTGTGAAGCAGAACTGAGCACATCACTGCCTGCAGAAGTCCCTAGGTAGTCCTTTGGAGTTCTTTTTGGAAGGCAGGAGCAAGTGGTGCTCAAGTATCACTAAAACACAGACCTAGAACAGATACCCTCAGCTCATCACTTGGTTCCTGTACCACCTGATTAATGATGCAGTCTTTCATCACTAGACTATGTTTCCCATATTGATAAGATCTAGAGAAGCTTCTGATGTTGTTTCCACAGTATTTTAGCAGTTGTCAGAGGAGATATACCAAGGTAGCCCTTGCTGAGGTATTAGTATTTGAGGTGTTTTGTGGGTTTTGATAAAAATTTGACTAGCTGGGTTCTGTCCGTCTGGACATGCCAGGGAGTTCTTCACCTCCTCTAAGAGTTTCCCTGTGCAGTCACAAGGATCTTTTTCCTTTTTCCCAAACTTTCTCTCTCATGCTGAATTTTTCTATCCTGATTGTTTCAGTTTGAGAGAAAATACCTGCCAAAACAGCTTAGTTCTAAAGTAGTTATGAAAAAAAATTAATATTTTTTGTTATGCATTGAAAAATTCATCATGCCTTTTCTTTGAAATGTAGCAGATGGAATTTTGCCAGAAATGTGCTTTTTGCCATTATGGTGAAAATCTTCCCAGATCTGGCTGAGCTCATATGCCTTTGGAAAAAAAAAAAAAAAAAAAAAGATAAATTATCACTCTTCCCAAATAACAAAGAAATCTTAATATTTTACTGATCATATCTCTCCACAAGCCTGTTGGGGCTGTGTAGAAATAAACTTTCTTTCCTTTGCTCCTGGCCTCACCCCACAGCAGGACCGACCACAGGGGAAAGTCTCACTCGTCCCCCAAGTCAGGGCACACTTGGGACAACAGGAGCTTCTGGATAATTTAATTGCTGAAGATTTTAAGTTCTTGCAGCAGTTAGAGGTGTTGTTGTTTTTCAATATGTTTCCTGTCATGGCACAGGTGGCCTTAACACAGAGTCTGTTTCCTGCAAGCTTTGAAGTCTTGGCCCAAACAAAGGCAGCCAGAATTTTTAACTTGGGCAAAGTAGTGTATTTTTCATTAGCCAGATATTTGGAAATGGCAGAAATATTTTCATAGAAACTTTCTTTGTGACTTTTGCATTGGAAAAATACAAAAAGACCCAGGACTGGCAGCTTTCATCCCACATGCTAAAGCTTAAGAGAGAAATAAGCAACTGAAAACAGGGTCTCAGAGACCTGTATTGGTCTGTTTTGGGCAATCTTAGTAATAGGTAGTAATACCAGCCTCATCTGTATAATGGAAAAAATGTACTGGCTGGTTTGTGTAAGAGTTAGCCCAGGGCTGTGTTAATGAAGAGTGAAGACTATTGTAATACATTTTACACTGGGACATAACTACAGTTGAATGAACAGCTTGAGTTCTCTCACTTCCTAATTTCTAATGCCTGAGAGCTCCTCCTGCAGCAGCACAATTAATTCATCATCACTGTGTGAATTATTTTTTCAAAAGGGAGGTTAGAGAAGAGGAAGAAACGAGTGCCCAGGCTTTAGGACCATCATGCGGTTTAGGAGCGAGAGAACTGACAGAAATTACAGTTCTGCGGAGGAAAAAAGTCTTGCCCCTCCCTGTGTCTCCTGGTAGCCCACAGCAAACGGCAGAGAGCTGAGGGGGAGAGTCCTTCCCAACCAGAGGGTCCTGTGGGCTTCCTCTTCTTTTGGTGTGTGATTTCATAGCATGGAAACAGATGATGGGACTATCTAATTGGCTTTCCCAAAAATGTCATGAGATGAAGCATGAAAAATTTCAGCTTTGAACTTGAAAGCATATGAAAATAGAGAATTATAATGAAATATTGCTGCAGCTTAACTGCAGTGAACATTTCTGATCTTTTACTGGTCTAAAATGGTGATTTGAGGATGCTGTTTGTTAGGAAATACCAGCATAAACCAGGAGGCTGAAATCAGTGGAAGTATTTTAGATTTACGCTGGTGTACTGAGAGTGGAGTTTGGCATTTAGTGCTACCATGTTTTTAATGGATGTTTCATTGTGTCCAGTTTTGGGCACCTCAATTCAAGAGAGATCTCGCCGTGCTGGAGCAAGTACCGAGGAGGGCAACGAAGCTGGTGAAGAGTCTAGAGAGTAAATCTTCCAGAGAACGCTTGAAGGAGCTAGGAATGTTTAGTTTGAAAAAGAAGAGGCTGAGGGGAGACCTCATCAGTCTCTACAACTACCTGAAAGGTGACTGTAGAGAGGTTGGTGCTGGTCTCTTCTCACAGGTAATTAGCAGCAGAACAAGAGGGAAGGGCATCAGGCTGCACCAGGGGAGGTTTAGACTGGACATTAGGAACATTTTTATCACAGAAGGAGTGGTCAGACACTGGAACAGGCTGCCCAGGGAGGTGGTGGAGTCACCATCCCTGGATGTGTTTAAGGGTCGTTTGGATGTGGTGTTGGTGGAAATGGTTTAGGGGAGAACTTTGTAGAACAGGGATGATGGTTGGACTTGGTGATCCCAAGGGTCTTTTCCAACCTGAATGGTTCTGTGATTCTATGATGCTGTGAAAAATTAGACCAAAAATATGTTAGTAATAAACAGCATATAATTTAGAACCCAGCTGCTGGGTAAGCAAACAACTGATACATGAGTATATATTTCAAAAACACACTGTGTTGGCTATCCTTGTTTGAATCCAAAGCAGTGCTCCAGACTTTAGACAAGATAGTACAAGGCATCCTGCCAGCATGATTCTAGGGATAGCAGTTATTTCTGAAAAATAGCTGCCGTGGGCCATTTGGTGAAGGTGGAATCACAGTCTGAGGAGACATTGACAATGAGGCCATGTGAGCCTTAATTACTCCTTCCACCTACCAAAATAAACACCAGGGAGCTACTCTTGGAGAAGCTGAGAAGCTCAGCAGCCTTATGGGTAGTGAAAGTAGCTTTGCATTCTGAATTGCCTCTTCTGTCATTGTTGTCCCAAGTAGTCATTAAGAGCTAGTCCCACACAGGTTCACACAGCTCTGCAGGATGGGTGTTGCATGATCTGTTCTGTTTTGCTGCCAGAGAGTGAGAACATTTCCTTTGCTGTTGCTTGAAGAGAAGAGAGATGAGATTGGTGGGCAAATAGTTAAGAGATGTACTCACAGGAAGTTGCCAAGCTCCCTGTGCATCTCTTGGTGGGTCATTTCCATGGAAAAATAAACAACTCAGGAAGTCAGAAATTTCCATAGCATCCCAGACCAGCACTCCAGTATGCACAGTATCCTGTCCCCAGTGGAGCCAGATGCTTCAGGGGAGAATACAAGCATCCTGGTTGTGTACAGTTACGTGATGTGAGGAAGGATATCTGAATGGGTAGGGCACATTTTAAGACCACGCAATCAAAATTCTTCTGTGCTACAGACCTGCCTTGGGCAAATCTCTCCCTTCACCACCCAGGCATAGTACTTTTGAATTATTTTCCTGATAGATATACCTTAGCCTGTCTTTCCTGAACCTTTGTCCCTTAGTTTGGCTTTTCTCTTAATAGACTGGTTAATTCGTAGATCAAGTGTTGGTGTCAATAACAATTTGTGAGTGTGGTGAGGGCAGTGTTTTATTTTCTGGTATAAGATACAGTCCCAAAGTGGCTGTTTCTCTGTGCGAGGCGAACGCCACGGGAGCTCTTGGTCCCTTTAAAAAAACCCTCTCAATAAGAGAGAGGAAGTCGCAGAAGCATCCTGACTTCTGGCGGCCTGAGAGACATAACAGCCTGAGAGAGAAGCTGTCAGTTCAGTGTGTCAGCTCAGCAGCCATGGATCTGGAAATGACCCCTCTGGGCATGCCTGGGAACGTTCTCATTAATCCCGTGCAGGAGATGCGTGCCCTGGCCTTGTTACTGCTTGCATCCCTTGAGTCTGTCCTGACCCCTTCTTCCATTCCCTGGTACCCCAGATCTTCTCGTGGAAGAGAAATGCATTAAGGTTTGTGATAAGCTCAAGAAACTATTGGAGGGGTAGGCTGATGAGGTCATGACTGTTACAAAGCACCTCAGACCGGAATTTTATAGTCTAAAGTCAGTGAGAATTAGACACACAACTGAGTTTTAAAGGTAGCCCTGCTTTGAGGAGAATGTTGCATTTAGTGACCTCCAGAGGTCCCTTCTAATCACTTTTTATGAGTCTGAGTGCATTGAAATGTAGAAGCAATCCCGTAATAAAAACGTGTTCAGGCTTATATCATTGACAAAAGCTGGCAGGGTCAGATCCCAAATTAAGTCAATTCCTGGCTGTTTGGCCAGGTTCGTTCTGTGTGATAACGGGGGTTATACATGCATAAGGAGCATCTTCCTCCCAGAGCCCAGCTCCCAAGGTTGCATCCGGATGACAAAAGGAGTTGTCCTTCCCAGCATCAGCAGCAGGGCAAAGGTTTTCAGGCAGAGCCAACACGTAGGTTTGTACACAGGCACAAGTAATTTCTAAAGTCTCTTCCCAGCTGGGAATTGGTGTGTACTGAGTGGTTTCGAAAATCCAAAGCATATTTAAGGGCCTGAGGTAGAAAGAAAAAAGGAACCAGGCTTTTCCTAAAGTCTTGTAGAAACAGCTGGCTGTGAACCCTTGAAAATGTGGCTGTTTCAACGACTGGTTCCATAATAAATGGGATTTAAAATACCTACACCTAAATGTGCTACACATGTCACTGCTGTGATATTTTTCCCCTTATGGTCTGAAAAGTCCCTTCATAAAAATCCCTGCAAATTTCATCACGGAAGCAACATTCAGAACCATCACAAGCAAGAATTCAGTTTCGGTACAAAATCTGTTCCAAATTGTTAGCATTTGAACATTGTCCTTACAGCACATACACCATTCATCCCCCTCTTTGTAGCATTTAGGGCCTGTGGTTTTGAAACCAAGTAACAGGACTGACTGTATCTTACCCTGCTCTATTTGTTGCACACCGCATTTTGTATGCAAGGAAACAACAGGCGAAACAGCCTCCAAAAGAAAGGAAGAATGAGATAGTTTCCTAAGTTGTCTTTGCCTGAGTTGGCAGCTGCTCTGCTTTATTCAGCTTTTTTGTTCCCCAGTGAGTGCTGTGCGTGTGTAGCAACAATAGGGTGATGCAGTTACACCAGGGGCTCACGGCGGAGTTCCGTCAGATCCATTCATAAATGCAGCCTTGGCTGGCACGCCAGGGGAGCCGGGCGTGCTGAGGCACCGGCCTCGCAGCCCAAAAGTTGCTGCTGGAGGAGCTGATGGGCCAGCAGCAGATAGTCTGGTCAGAGACTTGCCCATCACCTCCAGCAGGGAATCCTCGCTCGGCCCGTACAGCTTTGTGTGATGTGGCTGGGTTGTTACAGCTTTTTAAAAATCCCCTTTCTCGAGAAATATTTGCAGCACTTTCTCCAGCGTGGTAAACTCACAGCTTTTCACCATTGCAAAGTGGACCAGTTAGAGATTATCAGCTTGGAACCTCAAGTCACATTAAGCAGGGAGTGCAATCTCGAGCACAGCATCTGCCTCTGGATCACTCTGCCAGTGTTTTGGCTTTACTCTCACTTTTTCCAGTTCTGAAAACATTGTTCTCTCCTGTTGCTATGACAAATACCCACATGAGCAACAGGAAACCAACAGACAAACTGCTAAGCAAACAGTGGAACCGAATCTAGAAAGTAGACCATTGAAAGTGCTGGAAAGACTGAAAAATTGCAAAGAAAAATGTGCCACCTTTTAAGTACTTAGTTACTCATCTTGTATATTGCATTAGTACAATAATGAAGCGATAGTAAGTGGAAAAATTCTGGCATAGATGAACTCTTTTTTAAGTGAGTTGTCCTCCATCTGCATGAAGTGCCCTTTCGAACAGCAAATTGCTATTTTCTGTACTTGCAGACAGAAAAACAGACATAGATGATTATCTGTAATTGTTGCTATTTGTTGCAGTTGCAGTACCAGACACATTTAGGAGGAAAACTATTTCTGTTTTTAAACCGTATCCATTAGATGTGAGATCACTGGAGATACAGTAAATTTAGTAAATGGGCATGATATTCCCACAGCAGCTCTTGTGTTGGAGAACATCAGCAAGGTAAAGGCCAGTGCCCAGCACATGAAGGCCCCACTTTGGGAAGGAATCCCTGTTTAGGTCAACGAGGCATGTGATTTGGAGAGGTTTGAATTGGGGTCTAAATGCGAAACAGTGGAAGAATCCAGCCACCTTTTGTATTTAGGAGGACAGATGACATGTTCCATGCTGGAATTTATGTAAATCCCAACACTTTAATACATCTCTGATTGCTGCTTTCTTAGATTGCCCAAGTAATGCACACATGATTGGTGAACAGTATTGTCTCTTCAGATATCTCCAGCATCCTTTCCATTTATCATACCTGCTTCTGCACCCAAAAAGAAGTCCTTTTTCTGGTTTTGCTTTTGCAATTAAGGTAGCAGAAGAGACTCGTATGGCAGTCGTGTATATGTGGAAAACCAACCACTCCTTAACCCAGAAATGCCAGAAGGATTTTGCAGCATTCCCGGCTTTGGGAGTTAAAGCACTGAGAAAAGCACCCAGTGTTTGGATGCAGGCTCCTAAATCTGGTCAGGAAATGTAAGAGCATCAAGATGTATCCTATAGAGTTACAGCTTGGCATTTTGCATCGGTTGCACACGTAAGTTATGTGAAACAACAGCCCTACTATTACTCTTTTGCTGCTGGCTGTAGAGGTGAGGAGGGTTGCAGTTTCGTTTTTGCAAGGATAAATGACCCTCTGAATCACTTAGTGGGATTGTCCTCGGCCTTGGCATTGCAAAGGATTTGTGACTCTGCCTTGTGTTGGCCCAGGGTCGGTGCATCTTGGGCTGTGGAAGAGCAGGCAGGCATGCTGATCCCCACCGACCTCCCTGGGGCTACCCAGGGGTGCTCTGGGCAGCTGGACATCTGTACACAGGGCTCTGGGATGCACTGTCACTTCTCTTTAGTCATTTCTCCGTTGTCTGATCAAAGCTGCTCAACTGGCTCAGGCTTTGGCTGGCGCTGGACTTAACTTATTCTGTGAGTGCTGATGCATAACACCTTACTATAAAACTAAGATCTTGTCAAGGGTTTAGCTATATTTAAGTTTTAACAGAATCAGCCCAGAACCTTGTTAAGCAGTAGCTTTGCAGTCTTTGGTTTCTTCATTAAATGCTGCTGTAACACATTTTCTCTGGACAGTGAGTGCCATCTTGGATGGGCAAAGGCTGGGTGGCTGCAAGGTTCAAATCAGTTTCCATGTACCCATTAGGGGGCTTGCTGGGATAAGCTTTCTTATTTCTTCTTCCAGATGAGACCAAAATTGAGATGCTAAGGAGAATCTGAAAATCACTATATCAACAGTGCTGTGTCCTGAGGCACTGTAGAAGAGACCAGAGCTAAGTTCACCACCTTGGCAGGGCATGCCTCCCTGCCTGCCAGTCAGTGAGCACCAAAGCTGTGGTGGTTGCTGGCACAAGGAGCATGGGGTCTGACAGGCCTGGGTGTTACATGACCCATATGAATCTATGGTTGCACTGTTGTTCCTCAGCCCTGCCTGGCTATGAAATTAATCTGGTAGTCTGAATATCTTTTAGAGTTGTTGTCATCACAAGACTACATGCCGTAGTTACACAGCTGCAGTCCCCTTGTGGTCAAAGAAGCTCTGTATTGATTGAAAATGGGGAAGGAGAGAAAAGATGTGTGGCTGAAAGAGTTCATCTTATTGTGATAGCCCTCCACTTAACAGCATATGAGAGGAGTGATCTTTTTCTTTCTGGATAAGATGGTGTACTGCTCCTCAGTTGCTGCAGGATCTGATTCAGAGATGGTTGTCATCCAAAAGGTGCCATCAGTCTACTCGGTTTGGACAGGTTGCCAAGGAAGAGTTGAAAATGGCTAGTTTCAGTCTATGGCAGAAAGCCAAGCTAAGTTACGAGAACAGCTATAAAATGTCTTATTAATTCCCTTGTCTCTTGTTTTCTTTATTTTTATTTATCAGTCCAGTCATCATCTTGCAAGATAAAGAGGATGTCTTGCACCTGTCTAACTCTCTAAAGCTGGAGTGATAAACTGCGTGTGTCACAAGGAGGTAGTCCTGGGGCTTGGAGCACTGAAAATCTCAGTGGTAACCAGTGCAAAGTGAGAGTCTGTGGGTTGAGTTGGGTGGGGTGTCTCCCCTAATAGCTCACCAATGGCATTTTCATAACAGCATTAGCAACATCAGTTTAGAACTGGAAGCTGAGAAGCAGTGTAGGGCATATATATTACAGAGGTGTTGAGAAGTTAAAGAAAATGAATTATGTCTAATAGTCTGTAGGATTTTTCTAAGTGCTTGTGCTTTCTTTCAGGATTTCCCTGTCATTCAGGGAAAATGAAATCCTTCAATTATTATTGACCTGAATGAGTAGATCCTGACATAAGCCTGCTGATTCCTCCTTCCAGTCATTTTCACTGCCAGCATTTCTGTCACAGTCACAAGGGTACTCCTCATTGGACACAGAAAAGCATTGGTTTTCCTTCATATGCTTTTCAAGTCTGCTAGTAAAATCACCCAGGGATGAAAAACCCAAAAGTTAATTGCCTTTTTAGTTCTGTACATGCTGAAGTAAAAATAAAACTATGAAACAGAAAGCACCTGGACTATTTTAATTATTAAAACTACTAGACCCTATAGAAGAATGAGGAAGTTGATCCTTGTGACACATACTTCAAAAAGTTTGTGATAAAAATGATACTGTCAGTCCTACAGTTTTCAGAGGGAACGGCCCAGTCACTGTATTGCAATATACAGTGTAATGAATATTTTTTTCTTTGATATGCTTTTTTAAACATTAATTTTCTTTTATCAGTGCTATCTAGAGCTTGCAAAATGAAAGTCCACCAGTAAAATATGTACACATGCAGCAAATGTACATGAGACCTGGAGGGGTTAAAAACACTGTATCACAGGAAGGCCAAGCTATTTGTCCTGGTAGGGATTTTGCATCTTTTGTATTGTGTGACTTCACTTTGGATTGGCAGAAAGTACCAGTAAGGCAAACAGATGTAATAGCCCCATCTATAAAATAAGCACTTGGGGGGGTGGTTCCTTACTAGGTTTTGATTGTAGAATTTGGCAACCTGGAAGATTAAAGTTTTGACATTTTTGGTCTGTGCTGGCTGGGCAACTTCAGCTCCTGAACAGATGCTTCATAAATAAGACTAATTAAGTAGAATGTATTACTCAGAGTAACAAAACCCTGAGTTTTAGTATGCAAGTAGCAACACTTTTTTGGGAAGCTGTTTCATGCTGAATGCAACATGTGGGTTATTTTACTATAGTGTTCATTGTTTTAAAGAATTCAGTGATACATTATTTTAAGTTCAAAACATAAGTGTAGACCAGAGCTAACACGTGACAGAAAAAATGCAGCAGTGGTCTGTGGATCCCATTATGAAATAAAATCCATTCAAATGTGACCATTCTGATCTGGGTCTATTGGTTTTACGTACAAAATGAAGACATCAAAAATTACCCATTTCTCTGTAGGAAAATCTAGATACTTTAGCCTCTGGATGCATTAAATGAGTGTCATACTGACCATGAGAAGTGTTTGTAAGTAACGATGTGAATGATCATGTTTAGGTTTTTAAACAAAGTTGGCTTCAAATGCTCAAGCTTTACCTTCCGTGTGTCACCACCCTTCCTTCCCCAAGCCTGGCTGCAAGGAAACTGTCCCATTAAGCTCTCCAGCCTGAAGCTGCTCATACAAAAATCTGCCTTATTTTCAGAAGGACATACTATTTTGTAATTGTGCACCACTGTGCTTTAAAAGAAGATATTCTTACACCAAAAATAAAAGTGCATTACGAGTGTAGTCTGTCACAAGAGCCTCCAAAATAGTGTCCTTGTCTTTTCTTCCATTTGAAAGTGTCTTGACCCTTAAAGTGACTTGTTGCTGTGGACCTCTCACAAACAGGGGAATGCTTGCAATGGACCTAAAACCCACTCAAGCTAATAATGAGGGATTTTCTTTAGCTGAGTTTCTGATAGCTTTTGCCAGATAGGTACTTTGGAAGAAAGGCCAAGCTCCCATCATTTATCAAGCAATTCCAGTATTAGGAAATCCCTAAGCCCCCAGTAGCACAAGAGCAAACCTCAGCTATATAAAAAAACAAACACATTTACCTGGTTGAACAAAAGTACATAGTCTTACCTTAAAAAATTACCTTTCCCAGCAGCAGCAGGAAAGTGGTGACAGACAGAGAAGCACTTCTCTTTACCTTTTGCTAAAAGGAAAGGCGTTAACTCCATGAGATGAAGCATACTGATATCTTGCTTACCTGCCCTGGATCTCATCACCAGAAAATACACAGTGCTCACATTTTATTGCATCTTCAAAGACATTTGCCTCAATCTCTCGCTTCTGAAGCTTCCTGCTCCACTCCAAGTAAGTGAAATACTAAAGCTTCCCTTCTCTCCAGGAGTGAGAGTCCAGCTGCCTAGTGCTCTGCCTGCCAGGTGGCTCTGGGAGTCCTGGATTTAGGCATATTCTCTTCCATCAAACCCCATCTGTAATGAAGCTAATGCATGAACCATCTGTTTGGTAACTCTGCTTTTTTGTTGTTGTTTTTTCTTTTTTTAAAAATTAACCTCCAGCTGGAAAGATTGCCACATGAGGACCTTCACAGTGTGGGATGTTGGGAAAGGCAGTGGATACTGGTGAGAGATGGAGACAGGGATGCAGCCCAGTGTGGGTCTACCCAGGGCCACAGCGTGGTTGCTGGGACACACTAGTTTTCTGTCTCTGGGTGGGGAAGCAGTGATCAGGCACTCCAAGACCAGTGTTTTCCAACACAGCTCTCCAGCCTTTCCCCTTGAGTGGTCATTTCTGTAATCCACTTATCATCCCTGTGTCCTGCTG
>NW_009952157.1:134754-144737 GCF_000747805.2 Chaetura pelagica | reverse complement strand
TGCTGAATTGACATCATTTTTCGGTTGCTCCACGGTTCTGAGCCCTGCAGTTATTTAGTGGTTGCAAATGATTGTGATTACTCACTGCCTGTGACAATGCAGTGGTGGTGCTCATGAGGTATCTCAGATCTTCCAGGAGAATCATTTCTGCTCATAGAACGTTGGGATGAAGTACAGGAGTGAGGGAAATCCGGGCACAATCTAGAGGTGGCTAGAAAGAGCTCAAGGTGATCTCTGCAATACACCTGATGCAGGAGTCATTCCAGGGTATGGGCAAGAACTGGTGTGACCAAGAGCAGGTTGCAGCACTCTCTTGCTGTATTGTGGGCTACACTGGTGCCTGCTGGAGCTCAGGAGCAGTGTGTTGTGCTCCCTGAGACAAGAAGCCTATACAGCCAGTCACGTTAATTCAGTGTTCAGTGCTCCCCAGGCCGCCTTTAACAATCTCTTTGTGTCCCAGCTTCCTTTGGCATCATGCTTCATTGGTATTCTGACTCTGTGCCAGTGTCATGGCACATAGATACAATTTTTCTTATAATCTAGTTTCCAGAGGAAGGAAGCATAGGTTCCTGGGCTGGCAGGTAACTCCTGTGCACCCCTGCAGGGACTCTGCTATGTTCAGCCAGGCTTAGAGGCAAAGAGGTGGGTACCTTCCTCCAATGCACAGACCTCCTCAATCATCAGGGCTCTGAATTTAATGCAGTATGCAGTTTTTTGAGCCATGTATCTTGGCTAATCTTGGGCTGCATTTCTTGAGAATATCAAAAGGTATCTGACCACCCCTCCATGTGCCATGCTGAATTATAAAATTATACTTAATCTTCCCAACCCAACAGCAATTGGAAACTTTGGTTAAGAGCTGGCTGATGCTGGTAAAATCAGCTGTCCTTGGACACAACAGGCACTTTGTTGTTGTTGTGGTTTCTCCTCTTCCTTAAAAAAGCCAGTCTGAGGCAGAGGAGAAACTGTGGGAAAGTTTAGCTCCAGTGACTGAAACTTGGGAAAGTTTCTAGCCATGACAGGTGTTGCTTGCAGTGCTGCTGTGTTGGGGTAGGTGATGTATGGCTGCAAGCCAGCTAACTTGACCACAGCACCTTTCTGAGGGGCAGTCCCACAGTCTCTCATGACAAAAGGCAAACATGGGGAAGGCTTAGTCTGCCCACCACATGCACACAGTGTTGCAGTAGAGGTTTTTTTGTGTCACCCTGCCTCTTTCACTGGGGTGTTACCAATCGGAGGGAACAAACTTCTGAATCAGATTGTACATGAGTAGCACAGACAATCAGCAAATTTCAGTGGCATCTCACTCTGCCTTTAGCTAGTGTGAGCCTCATCACTGAATACAGCAAGCGTCTCATCAATGCCCTTTTCCCTGGTCCTTTTGAAAAGCCATTTCTTATGGCCTCCCTTTGGCAGATACACCTTCAGAGAAAGGTTGTGATGCTTCATTGTGTTAAGCTGGTTTCACAGCAAGGAAAGGACATGGTTTTGCAGCTAGCATATGCTGGTCAGTAGCCAAGAAAAATGGATGTTCATGAACCACCAGAGCTGACTGTGCCCATCACAAACGTAGATGTTGTCAGTGAAAGAGATACTCTGCATTTGATGTGTTTTCAGAGTCTCGCTAAAATGACAAATTAAACATCCATACATGAACATTTCAAACTCTCCTGAATAACCTGCTATTGCACGGAGGCAGTGTGTTTTGCTGGTCAGAGCCCGGCTCCCCAGAGCTGTAGTTGCATTCCATACTGGGTTCCAAGGTGGACACAAGTGCCCATGAGACCCCGTGGACATGAGTGTCCAGCTCTGCTCTTTAGCAATCCTACACGAAAGTGGGAATGGTGATACTGGGTCTCGCCACCCCTGCCAGGGCTCTGGCTAAAATACTCTGCTGTAAAACCCCTGCTACTGAAACCACCTGAAGATTTTGGGAGAGACCCAGCTGTTAATGAGCAGTATCAATACCTTTTCCAGTAATCCATGGGGCTGCTTCTAGAGAAACCCAGTTAATGTGTCATATTGATGCTCTTGCAGTCCCTGTGCACTGCACATGCTTGGCATTCTGTTACACAGTCATGACATTAGTTTTATTTTTCAGTTCCTGCTATAACCAGGTGTTTATCAATGTTTCTCACGCTTTTTTTTTTTTTTTACCCAGCTGTTAATGAGCAGTATCAATACCTTTTCCAGTAATCCATGGGGCTGCTTCTAGAGAAACCCAGTTAATGTGTCATATTGATGCTCTTGCAGTCCCTGTGCACTGCACATGCTTGGCATTCTGTTACACAGTCATGACATTAGTTTTATTTTTCAGTTCCTGCTATAACCAGGTGTTTATCAATGTTTCTCCTTTTTTTTTTTTTTTTTTTTTTTTTTTTTTTATAATATACATAGTGTTTGATCTTGCAGCATATTATCAAGGATGGGGAACATCCTGTAATATATTAGTAGTCATCTTCTGGTTTAAGTGGGGTGAATCCTTCACATGTATTTGTTTATTGTTACTTCACTGCAGGACTCCTGCTGTACAGGGCTCTCAAGTTTGTGTAGCTGTACTGTATCCTGCTTTTTCTCCAAGTGTTGTGTAGTATAATTTGTAATGTAGTGGTCTCTGAGGCTTGGCTGTGCATTTTTTACTTAAAACTTTTCTAGTAGCTGTCCTTGCTTGAATGTCTTCTGTGAATTATTGCCAGTAACCACTCCTGTGGCTAGTAAAATAGTCTTTCTCCCAGAGAGAAGGTATTGGAACATACCCTGCACCTCCTACTCCTCCTCTGCTGCTGAAATCACTTTTCTTCTCTGGAGTGTGCTCATAGCAGGATAACATGGCTGTGTGTTTAGGGCTGCAACATTCATTCCCCCTGCACGCATCTTCACAGATAAACAGACCCTCCTTTTGCTTTTGCCTTGGGAAGCCAAATGTGTGACTGATTAAAAACTCAGTGACAGAGCACTGTGCTTTTTCAGGGACCTCAAAACTTCTTCACTTTGATTTACCATCAATTCACTTGACTCTGTCTGTGTGGCTTTGGTATAGCACGTTTGTTATTTCATAAGAAAAATGCAGCTTTTTTGCAGTGAAGACCCTCCTAAGTCACTTAACCCTTCAGAGAGAAATGGAAAAATTCATATACCTGCCCTTTATTTTTGCCACACTTTTGGTTCCTGCACAAGAAGACCACACAAATGAGCAAGAACAGGTAAGATATTAAGATTTCGAGACTAATAAATATGGCATTAACAGTTTTTAACTCAGGGAGTTTGTGCCCAGTGATTGCCTGTGAGAATTCACGCTGGTTTTCTGTCACAGCAGATGCTCCTTGGGAATACCAGGTTGATGCTCTTCCAGTGTTTGCCAGCTCAGTAAGGAAAAAACCTTTCTGTCTCTGCTAACAGATCCATTTGCTTTCTGTCCTCTAGGATTGCCTTAAAGCTTGTCAAGAACAGATCGAGGCGGTGCTAGTAACGAGCCTTAGGCAAGTCCAGCAGCAGCAGCAGCAAAGCAATCCTAAGACCATGGATGAACTGGACCAGGCCAGCACTCCCACAGATGTGAGAGATATCAACCTGTGAGGACATCAGCACAGAAAGTCACGCTTGCTCCCTTCAGCATTTTTATTTTTGTTACTATTTTTAGAGTGACATATCTTCTTTTTTTTTTTTATATATATTTGCTCCCACATAGAACATATTTAAAGCTCTTTTAGGTAAAAAACAAAACAAAACAAACAAACAAAACAAAAAACAACAACCAACAAAACAAAAAAACTGAAACAAAACACTTAATAATGAAAAAAAACCCACGTTTTGTGCCTGTGATGTTCTACAGAAGGGAATCCCACAATATAATTGCTATTTGATTATGTATCAGTGATATTAAATGCTTATAAAAGCATATAAAGCAGCTGGATAAATGTAAAGCTGCATCTGTGGGAACAAAGTAGAGTATATTTGTCTGTGTATTATGATCTAGTGCATACACCCCTTTTTTAGATTTAAGAAAGGAATCGTGTGTGCGATTTTATGGCTTGACTAGATTGCAAAGCAATAGAATAAGGGTTTTAGGGCAAAGTGGGAAATGGTCCCTGAAGCAATTGAACCATTTTGAATGCAGAAGAGATTTGCTGATCTGTCACCTCTGTTATTAGTCAGAAGTGTTTGTTGGATCTCTGTATGTTAGTTTTGTTTACTCCTGCTGTCTGTGGTAGCTGCTACCTAAGAAAGAAGATGCTTTATTTTGCCAGCCAGAAGAGCAGGTGGGGTTTTTTTTTGTTTTGGTTGTTTGTTTTGGGGCCTTCCTTTCCTTCCTTCCTTTCCTTCTTTTCCTTCCTTCCTTTCCTTTCTTTCCTTCCTTCCTTTCCTTCCTTTTTCTTTTCCAAATTCCCCACTCCCCTTTTGACTTCTACTTTTCCTTCAGAGATGGTTCATTCTAAACACGGTGGTGTCTCTGGCATAAGGGCAATTCCATTTACCCAACTGTGGACCAAGCCAAAGTTATTGAGTGTTCACATTAGATGGGGGTAATACCAATTAATTCCAACCATTTGGTTAATCAGATCACCTCTGACCTTTGGATTGCAAGATGCTGTGGATCATCTGTGAAAAGCATTATATTTCCTTACAGTGCTAATGCTTCACATAAGTGTTAATTTTTTGGCAGCTCCTTAGCTTGGCCATAAAGATATTTAAGTGATGCTCTGTTGATCTTCCTTTTTAACATATACTCACTGTGTTAAAGAAGATGGGATTTGATTTGATCCCTCTTCTACTATCCACCTTTCCCTTCACACTTTTTTCAACATTTCAGTAACTTCCTTGATCCACAGTGTTTTTGTAAACCATTTAATTCAAAAAGCACTTTGAAAATTGTTCCTAAGGGATTAAATGAGGTGGTTTATGATAATTTTGTCAAGGAAAAAAATGAAAAAAATAATAAGAAGAAAAAGGAAAGGAAAAGAAAGGAAGAGAAAGGGACCGGGACAGGGAAAGGGAAAGGGAAAGGGAAAGGGAAAGGGAAAGGGAAAGGGAAAGGGAAAGGGAAAGAAAGGAAAGGGTCACAAAAGCAAAGCATATGGCTTTATAGTCAATATTTTCCAGTATCTGGTGTAAGTGGTTAGTGTCAGTGTTGCTGAAAATACCAACACTTGCTTCAGATGACATTCCTGTCATGACATTCCAGATACAAGCCTGATGATTTGTATTGTTCAGTGTCACAGAAGGATCTTACTACCACCTGCATGCTTATCTATGGACAACGGAAGAAAATTGCTTGTGCAAAAGACACGAGTGGTAAACATCAAGGTGTGTGACTTGGAGTTTATTACAAAGGTGTGTTCAGTGTACTTGAATTTATTTTTCTGCTCCGTCGGTAACTAAGAGGCATTTAGATGGCAAAGGAGTTGGGGCAACTTTTTTTTTTTTTCTTTGCACAATTTTATTATTAACAGTTTGCAAATATACAGTATGAAGCTGTTGGTTGAAATGTTAATGTTTGCATTTTTAAGACAAAAATTCATAAAGACCATGCTACTTAGAAAAATATATGAATGGACTAAGCCGTATTTGGCTAGATGAGGGTAGAAAATGGAGTAAGATTCTAAGGTTTTGTTGGTTTTTGGGGGTTTTTTGGTTTTAGTTTTTTTGGGGGTTTTTTGCGCTGCTAAGAAGCTATTATTTGTTTCATTCTTATTCACATTAACAGTACTTAGCTGTATTGTTTCACTGAGTGTGCTGCTATTTTATAAACATAAACATTTTTATAATATATTATTTTACTGCTTAAATTTCAAATCCTGAAGTAGATGGTTAAGTGGAGATACTATGAGTTCTTTGATTTACTGGAAATGCCCTGTACAGGTTTTTTTTGTGTTCATTATTCCCGAACCCTCCTTCCTCCCTTCCTCCCTTCCTCCCTCCCTTCCTCCCTCCCTTCCTCCCTTCCTCCCTTCCTTCCTTCCTTCCTTCCTTCCTTCCTTCCTTCCTTCCTTCCTTCCATCACACCCTGCAAAGACAGCATACTTACCTCAGGTTTACTGGACAAAACACAAATGGTTCCCATTTTCACAATACCTCACAACATGACAGTTTGTTTTTTCCCCGGGGCCCACACTCTGGCCATGGCAGGGAGAGGTTGCAGGCAGCCCGAGCGCTGGCTTTGGTATCCTTTTCATAGTGGAAAAAATGCCTTAATTCTCTGCCAGAAGCTTCACCAGAGTTTCACAAAACTGGTGGTGGGGATAGCATTGTTAGCACTGCCATTGCCTCCCGGCTTAATGTTCCACATTGAGATTACCTGAAGTTCAGCGACCCTATCTCTCCTGGAGGAAAAACAAACAGCTAATTTTGTGGAAGCGAGAGTCTGGAGCTTCATGCAGCATAGATATGACAGATCAGATCATTCCTCGAGAGCCCTCCTATGATAGCAAATATGGCTTCACTGGGAGGTGTCCTCAGATGGTGGGAAGCCCTCACTGCGTCCTGGGCTGTGGCACAGCTGCCCACAGTGACCATAGGCACAGTGTCCATCCCATGTGCCTCGTTTGCTCCCCTCTGTGCAATAGGTCAAGTGTAGGCAAGAGTCATCTTTAGGATGCTTGCTCTTCATCCCACATCCTGCAGTGTACGGCTCCCAGGCAGGGATCCCCTCCTGTAGCATCATTCTCCCAGGGCTCCTCAGTGCTGACAGGGATGGGGGTGAGGTCCACCCCTGAGGTCTGCTCCTTGTGTGGCGGTTGGAGGGGCCCAGAGCAGGCGCAGGAGTCGTAGTGCTGATCAGCAGCCCTGGTCCCTTGTGGCATCCAGGCGGGTCTGACCGACCCACCACGGGGGGTAAGTGTCCTCAGCAGCCCTGACCTCCTCAGAACATGCCAACCACCTGCTTACACCCTGAAACGGGCTGTACGCGAAGTCTGGAAAACCTAGAACTTGAGCTTTCTCACAGTAGCCTTCAAAATCACAACACTGCATAGTACTCCTTTTTCAGACGTTTAAAAAGTGAATACTACTATTGCAAAAGAGGTGTGAGATTTTTTTTTTTCCCCTGAATTGCAGAAATCATCAACCTTCCTACTGATTAATTTAAAACCATACCTTGCTGATGATACCTTTACGAGTGCCAAAGGATCCGCACAATTGCTGAGTGGTTCTCTGTCAGCTTCCTGTTGATGGTGCTTCGATGATCTTCCCCTCCCTCCCATTACTGTAGTGTAGGAGCACCTCGTAATCAATTTATTTATATTCCCAGCATGCTTGTGAAAAAGAAAAATACTATTAATCCTATTTTAATATCAATGATTTAGGCTTGAATAATTGGAGGGCTCGTAATTACTCAGCAAACCACCCGGGCGCTGGATTTTTTTCCACTTTATTACCATGTTCTCATGTACCTCAGAAATCCCTTTCAGTTGCACAGTTTCTGTTCTCAACCTTTTTTTTTTAAATTGCTTTTTTTGAGTGTGATGCCATATCAAGTCAATGTTATTCTCTCACAACGTGCTCTTTAAGAGCTGTGGATGTTTATATGGTCAGGGGATGCTAGGAAGTGCAGTAGTAGACATGATCAGTGTAAACAAAAGTATTTAGAAAGTATGCGAGATTGTTTTCGATGGGTAAGACTCTAATACAGTGTAGCCTTGATTACCTTTGAAAAGGTCTTCTTTGTTCAGTGTTGTCATTTTTATTAATAACCTGTTGTTTTGACTAGTTTAAAGATGGTTCTAAGAGAAGTGTTTGGGCGGGATTAGATATGCTGTATGGACAATAAACTCACCTTGACCTAAATTTGCCTATCTTGGTTTTATTCATTCAGTGTGAAGACGGTGCAAAAGGAGACATGATTCTAAAGCCTAGGTAGATGGTGTTAACAGGCATATAAAATGTGAACTACTGAATGCTGCAGTCACAGAACAAGTTTTCTTCTAAAACGTAGCTCATTCTGGATAGGCATATTCTGGCATCTTTCTTCTGTGAAATGGACCTGTGAGTTTAAGGAGAGAAAAGTCCTGAAGATAGGAAGTTGCTGGATCAAAGTATTTGGTGGAAATTTAATTTAGCTGGTGGAGAAGTCCTTGTAAGTAAACAACATGCACATTCTTGCAACTGATGGCAATATTATTTAAACCTCCACTCAGTTATTTGTTGCATTTAAAAGGCTACTGCAAAAATTCCATTGTTTTTCTTTCTAAAAGCTTTTGATGAACTGAGTAAAAGGAGAAGGCTTTGTGGGCAGAGACAAGCATGTATGTGCCCAGTCTCTTTGCTCAGCTTGAGCCCAGGAGGTGGGATGCTCACCCTCACCCTCTTCCACATCTCCTGCCCATGGATGCTTGCTGTGAAGTGACCAGTCTCTTCTGTGACATACTTGGCCTGACTCCTGTGTCTCTCCTTCACTGCCACCCAGTAGCAGTCTTCTCCTACTGAGTTTGAGGCCTTTGGGCAGCCTTGGGGAGAGCAAAGAGGCACCAAAGAATAAAGAAGAGGTATTTGGGCAGACACGTTGGGGAAAATGTAACACCATCATCAAGTGAATAATACAGCCAAAACCATAGAAGATAAAGAAAAAAAACCCAAACAAACAAAAAGAAACAAAAAAAAACAACACAGGCAAAACAAACAAATTAAACCCCTCCCCACACACAAAAAACCACCACAAAAAAAAACAACCAACCTACCAAAAACAACAACAAAAAAACAGGGAGAAGGAAAAATACTCAAAAGGAGAAACATATGTTGCTAAAATGAAGAAACATCTGAGCAAAAATCAAAAGATATGAACAAATAGAAAAAAAAAATCAAGGACTGGATAGGAAATACAAGCTAAATCATAAGGTTGTGAGTCAGGAGATGAAGACCTTTCTAGCTATAATCACCTAAACTTGGGAGCTGTGGCTTTAGGCAAAGTCTCAAAACTTCCCTGGCAGGTTACCTGTGAGCCTCATCTTTTGCAGATTTTCTGCACCAAGGTAGAAATTTTAAAGAACCAGAAGTCACCCTTTAACAGCATGACCAGCAATCTGCAGCATTTCATAGGCATCTCTGAGAGCCTATGAAGAACTGGAAATTATGAGGGTTGTCTTACACCTTCCTTTTGTGGTGTAAAGCTCAAAGGGGTGATTTTCTGTTGTTGAAATAAATATATGTTTTCAGACATAGTGGATATAAGGCAGAGAAGCTAAAATTTAAATTAATTGGACAACAGCCTGTTCTTTTCCTTTGAAGAAAGCTGGCTAAATGCTGAGAAGCCACATACAATGGGGTTAAGTTCCATTATAATGTGGCCTGTGAAACCACTTTGTATTGTTGTCTCCTTACCATCTGCAAACAATTTCTGCCCATCATGATCCTATACTTTACATAAGGACAGCCTGAGGATTTTAAGGAGGGACAACGTAGCAAAATCATGCTTTAAAACAAATGCATCCTGAACTGACTTTTATGTTAAAGAAAACTGAAGGCAAAGAAAGAGAAGAAATCTTTAATATTTCAGAAGAGAAAAACGCCACACAATTGCTCCATGTTTCCAATTTCAGTAAATGAGTTAGATTTATTTTGTATTTCCCAAAATCTTTCTGTAGGGACTAGAAATGCAGTTTATCTTTCTAAGCAGGGAATTTTCCTTTTTGTTTCAAATAAGGCATCCTTAATGCTTGTTTCAGGAGTCTCTTCAAACACTTCTATTGCAATTGCTGTATTTTTTAATTTGCCCATTAACTATGTAGCCACTCTTCATTCTGTGCTGCTGTAAAGAAGCAAAAAGCTCTACAAATCTAATGCAACCAGCACAAGCAGAATGAAATTCTATCCCTGTTGAAGACAGGGAGAGCTCTGCTGTTGACTTTTAATAGGTTTAATAATTTTTCCACCAGCTCCAGTTCATTCTTGCCTCATACTGTGAATTACAAGTCACATCAATAAATATGAAGCTGATGGAAAGGCAGGTAGAATTTCTACAAAGTCTGGCCAAGTAATTTCATTTTCTCAGC
>NW_009952157.1:127673-134593 GCF_000747805.2 Chaetura pelagica | reverse complement strand
CGCAGCAGGAAAAATCACGATTTAGCTGCCAAGTGGCCTAAGAGGTATGGAGCCCATCTTTCTTGATGCTGTGTTAACCCCTGAGCATTACGTGCATGCTTAGCCTATTAAAATCAGCACACAGGACTTCCTAGGTCACTGAAGGCCACTGTCTGCAGTCAGAGCCCACCAGTCTTCCATGCTCTGCCTGGAAGGATGCACAAATGACAAGCCTTTTCAAATATACAGTAACTTGAACATCCCATGGGTAAAGAGCAAGTGGGAAAAAGAGCACCTCGCATGCTCTAGCAGACACGTGGCAATGGCAATGTAGAAAATAAGTCTGAAAAGGTGTATTTTAATCTTACATTTCACCGGGAAGAAACAGGCCAGGAAAGAGTATGGCTTTGCACATGCAGGTGCTTATTGCTGATACACTTTCACACCCTTCTGTAGTTACTTGCAGGCATAAACATAGAGCAGTTGCATTCAGTTGTTATGGTATTGGAACCTTCTCTGGGCTGGCATAAAGGGAAGCAGGCTGTGCTCTACATCTTTGCCCCCCACACCACACTGAATAATTTCTCCCAATTAAGGAAAAGATTGTCTTAAAATACTTTGGGGATCCCCTTTGATCTTTGCAGAAAGCTGGCTGTACCATGCTTACTTTGCACCTCCCTGAAGTTTCAAAAAAACCCCACACTCTTATGTTGTTCTTAATATCATTATACATTTAGAAGTGTTATCAAAGGTGATTTGCATTTCAGGTGTGTGGAGCTACTGGGGCACAGGTACCACAATGTTTTTACACCAAAAAGAGTAGGTAGCAGCTGATGTTACTGCTGATGCTGCCATAGGACAGTGAAGAAAAGAGAGAGAGGTCACGTTTGGGGCTGCATCTCCTCAGATTACTTGATAATGCTTCCTAGACCAAAACTGGTTCATCTGGCAGGAGACTAGCAAGCATCCTTGAAGAGCAACAGCTTGACCTTCCTAATGACTAGGGTTTTCAGAACTTGAACAAAACTGTGAGTGGGACATAACCAGCTGGAGGATGAGGAATGGATTCGGGACCCCTGAATAAAAGTAATTTCCTCCATTTTTTTCAGCTTCCTCAAGTTCTACCTCTTTGCTTCTCCAAGAATTTTTTTTTTAATGTTGATTCCTTAGATTTGCCACACTACAAAGCACTGATCTTTCTGGAGTGCCCTGTCAGTACTAGTTCCCCAACTTTTAGGTGTCAAGGCTCAACCTGACGTTATTGAAATTTGCAACAGAAATGCGTAAGATTTTTCTATAATGCTCCTTGATGCCTAGCAGCACCAGAGCAAAAGATTATGTATGTAATCTAACTGAAATGCAAAGCCTGTTGCATGGGAACTGACTGAAACTGGACCGTGAAAAGCGAGGGTGCAGGCTGCAGGAGAACCACTAGATGACGGTAACGTAACTCCTACTGCTGCAGCTGCTTCTGGAGCTCCTCCAGGAGCTGCCTAAGGTTTCCTAGCCGCCTGTAAAACAAAACATGGAACTTCTCTGACAGCTCACCTGAACGCCTTCATCAACCAGAATCCCTGCAGCCGCGACTTGAACTTTTACACTTGGGTGCTTGGGCAACTGGTTGTCAAGTGCTGCTGCAGAAGCAGGAAAGGGTTTTGCTTCAGCAGGGCAGCCACCAGGGACTGGCTCTTCTCCCTGTTTGCAGACACTGTGCCACCCTGAAAACCAACTTAAAAATAATTAAACACTTTCCTGTTTATTTTTTTTTTTCCATGAAAGCAATAGCTGTAGTTGCTGCAAAGGTATTACCTGTGTTCTCCAGCCTGTCCAGTTTGAGAACTGGACACAGCACAATCTGTGTTTGGATATCATCAAATTACTAATTTCTTTGTGCTAGTACATCCTTTAGAGGCATATTATACAGTAAGAGTGAGTGGGCAAGGAAAAAAACCACAACTGTATAAATTAATCCTAGGTTTCTGCTGGGCTGGTGCACTTGTAAGGGCAGGAAGCAAGATCCTATTTCAAATGACAAGTGGGCTGCAGGGAATGTTTCCCAGCTAATTTCAGTTTTGTGCTGCTGGATGCCAACTCTTGTTTCATGGAGAGTAGGTAACTCTCTGTGGATTTATGATGTTGTCTGATATTAGTGATACGCCATCCATATTATCATGAATTTACTAGATTTGAGTTTAATATTTTATAATTTAAAATATAAAAAATTTATTTTTCTTCCTAAGATTACTTTCTCAATAATACCTCTCCTCATCTGATGAGGAATAGTGGTCCTGTTAGCAGTTACACTTCATAAACACTTTGTTTCAATGGGTCAGCTGGAAAAAGAGGCTCATGAACACAAATTGATACAAAGTGCTACTGCAGATCAAAGAAGTTACTGCGGGGGATGAGATGAAAAATCAGAATTTTAATGCCCAGGAAAAAAATGTGAATGTGCCATAAAGATGAAAGAGACAGGAGGAAAGATAAAAGGGCTGAACAATGGAAAAGGGAAGCATGATCTAGTAGCCAAATCAGGAGGTTGCAAGTGGGCTGAAGGCCTTTGGAGCTGTTTCCTCACAAACCCAAACTATGTGATTTCAAAGTGTCTTTAAAGAACTGCCTGAAGGGCTGTCACTTTTCCAAAGGGACCTGTACCATGCACTATAGATGCTAGCAGTGTTTCTTGTCCTTCTCAAACATGCTTGAAACACAGCTGGGGTCTTGCCACCGTAGGGAAACACAGTCGTTTTTAATGGTGATACAATAGAAACAGGTCAGAGCTGAGTCATTTGGCACTGGCTCATTTAGAGGCCAGACAAGTCACTGGTCTCACCCTTCGAAAATGTCACGTCGGAGATCTGGGGAGGAGAGGCACTGCAGAAATACAGGGTTGTGCCACACTGCCAAAGGAAGATAGAAAGGAAACAAAACAGACCCATCGTGGCATTAAATATTTAATTTAGCATCTGATTTAAACTGCTAACAAATGAAACAAATTATTTTGGTCTTCATTTAGAATGTGTTTTAGTGTTACAGCACAAACCAGTTGCAAAGTCAGGTCAGATCTCTGGGCAACCCAAAATGATTTATCTGATTTTCAGATAGCATTTATTCTATTTTGTTGTGAAACTCTAAAGGAAATACGGTTATTTAACTAGTATTCTGGTTATTCGGATTGTCTACAATCCATAAAACTTCAGTTATCTGAGGGAAAAAGGATGATTTGTGGTTGCTTATTCTATTACTTTGTCCATTTTACCAGCAATATTTTTTATAATGCTATTATTTAATAATACTAATTGGGTCATTGCTCTCACTGTCTCGTAGAAATTGCCAGTAGCAAAATGATTAAAGTATTAATTTTAAATGCTATCGTATTAACTCCTGTATTGTAGCTCTCTGGATATTTTTGTTCAGCCTTGATTTTCCCATTTCTTTACTTGTTTTTTGCAACCATAAAATATGTACTGTATTCTGCATTAATAACACACCAAATAACCAATTGTTTATGGTTAATTTCCTAAAACACAAACTGGTTTGAATCCTTAGCATTTCTGTCCAGCAGGACTTTTCCTGAGCTGGATGTTGTACTTCTGTATTCAGGAGAACATCTATGGCTGTGTCCTTGCAGTTACCAAGATGTACTTTTTCTCCCTCCCCTCCCCCCCTCCCCATGAAACATCAAAAATGGCACGTGGAGAAGGAACAGCAAAATAAACGTATACTTTTGTAAGACTTTTTTGGTTTTGCTTTGCTTTTTCACTGACAGGGAAAGTGAGAGTTTGAATATCAGACCCTAGCAACTGAAGGAAGAATCCCTTTACCCAGCAAGTAAAGCACAGGCAACAAGTATGAACTCCAAAATCAACCATAGAAAGGTTTGGGTTGGAAGGGACCTTAAAGATCATCTAGATCCAAACATTCTGCATTGGCTGTTTTAGTGTTACAGCACAAACCAGTTGCAAAGTCAGGTCAGATCTCTGGGCAACCCAAAATGATTTATCTGATTTTCAGATAGCATTTATTCTATTTTGTTGTGAAACTCTAAAGGAAATACGGTTATTTAACTAGTATTCTGGTTATTCGGATTGTCTACAATCCATAAAACTTCAGTTATCTGAGGGAAAAAGGATGATTTGTGGTTGCTTATTCTATTACTTTGTCCATTTTACCAGCAATATTTTTTATAATGCTATTATTTAATAATACTAATTGGGTCATTGCTCTCACTGTCTAGTAGAAATTGCCAGTAGCAAAATGATTAAAGTATTAATTTTAAATGCTATCGTATTAACTCCTGTATTGTAGCTCTCTGGATATTTTTGTTCAGCCTTGATTTTCCCATTTCTTTACTTGTTTTTTGCAACCATAAAATATGTACTGTATTCTGCATTAATAACACACCAAATAACCAATTGTTTATGGTTAATTTCCTAAAACACAAACTGGTTTGAATCCTTAGCATTTCTGTCCAGCAGGACTTTTCCTGAGCTGGATGTTGTACTTCTGTATTCAGGAGAACATCTATGGCTGTGTCCTTGCAGTTACCAAGATGTACTTTTTCTCCCTCCCCTCCCCCCCTCCCCATGAAACATCAAAAATGGCACGTGGAGAAGGAACAGCAAAATAAACGTATACTTTTGTAAGACTTTTTTGGTTTTGCTTTGCTTTTTCACTGACAGGGAAAGTGAGAGTTTGAATATCAGACCCTAGCAACTGAAGGAAGAATCCCTTTACCCAGCAAGTAAAGCACAGGCAACAAGTATGAACTCCAAAATCAACCATAGAAAGGTTTGGGTTGGAAGGGACCTTAAAGATCATCTAGATCCAAACATTCTGCATTGGCAGGGACACCTCTCACTAGACCAGGTTTCTCAGAGACCCACCCAACCTGGCCTTGAACACATCTTGTATCTACCCACAAACGCTGTCAGCTGCCACAGGAAAAACACTGTTCAGCAGAAGAGAAGAGCTGATCTATTGTATCTATCCCTGATACCAGCTTTACTCCTCAGTTTGAAAACATCAGTGTGATATAGACTGAGTAGGTGGTTGCTTTGCTTTTCTCCTTCCCCTCAACTCCCCTAATTCCTCTGCTTTTTTTTTTTTTTCCAAGTATGACATTGTCTGTGGAGCAAAAGTGGCCTCTGTTTAACAAACTCATCAGCAACAGTCTTAATATGAATCTTACCCCTCCCAGGACTATGGATCCCAAAACTGTATTCCACTAATCTCCCACCTAAGTCCCAGATGCTGAAGTTACATTGGTAAACAGGATGTGAAGAAAATTACAAACATCTGCCCCATTTTTCAGAAAATGGCTCTGGAATTCTGCTGCGTGAGGCCAGCATGGCCCCAGCTGGCTGTGGATGTCTGCGTTCTGGATGCCTACACCACGTGATACTTTGCCTTGTAAACAGCTGATGTGAAACCACTGCATGTTCCCATCTTCGCTGACATTTACTCAGAATACGATTTGGCTTCCAAGACTTGTAACTAGTGTAATTTATCCAACTATTGATGCTACTCAGAGCAAAGTCATGTTGCCGATTAGTGATCTTAAGTTAGTTGAGGTAACAAGACTGAACATCACCAAGTATTACATAGTGTGCAATGTAGTAAACTGAGTAAAGTCTCTGGTCTCAGAATCATGAGATTAAGTGAAAACTAGAGTTTTAAGCTGACAGCCATCTGATTATAATTGTAAAGTAAGAACACAGAATCATTTTGGTTGGAAAAGCCCCTTAAGCTTGAAGGAGACTCAGGGGGGACCTTATCACTCTCCACAACTACCTGAAGGAGGTTGTAGTCAGGTGGGGACTGGGCTCTTCTCCCAGGGAACTAGTGACAGGATGAGAGGGCACAGTCTGAAGCTGCACCAGGGAGGTTTAGGTTGGATATTAGGAAGCACTTCCTCATGGAGAGTGTGATCAGACATTGGAATGGACTTCCCAGGCAAGTGGTGGAGGCACCATCCCTGGATGTGTTCAAGGAAAGGCTGGATGTGGCACTTAGTGCCATGGTCTGGCTGATGTGGTGGTGTTAGGTCATAGGCTGAACTTGGTGATCTTAAAGGTCTTTTCCAGCCTTTGTGATTCTGTGATTAAGATCATTAAGCACAACCATTAACCCAGCACTGCCAAGTGCTAAACCATGTCCCTAAGCACCACATCTACATGTCTTTTAAATACTTCCAGGTATGGTGACTCCACCACTTCCCTGGGCAGCCTGTTCCAAAGCTTGACGACCCTTTATGTGAATAATTTTTTTCCTACTATCCAATCTAAACTTACCCTGGCACAACCTTAGGCCATTTCCTCTTGTTCTATTGCTTTTTGGGAGAAGAAACCAACCCCCACCTCACTACAAGCTCCTTTCTCAGCCTCCTCTTGTCCAGGCTAAATAACCGCAGACCCCTCAGCTGCTCCTCATGAGACCAGTTCTCGACACGTGGCTTGAGACCTTAAAAATGCATCAAACTCGGCATATCTCCCCTCTAATTTTTTTAAAAGCGAGTACTCTAAATACACCTCTTTTGGGGGCTGGCCGGTGCACGTTCCGCACCTGCAGCCACACGGAGCTGCAGTTCCGCCCCGCCCCCCGACCCACCTTCTTTCTATCACCCGCAAGCAGAACTCGCATCTCTCCCCAGCCAAGCATTAAGAGGATGACTGCGTGGTACCGGGAAAGGCCACCACCCAGCAGGCAAGCGGGCAGGGAAGGAGCCGGAGCACCTCTCGCAGCCCCTTTCTGAGAAAGCCCGGGCAGAAACCGCGCGTCTCACTCTGTGAAACACACCCCACCTTTTTTTTTAGCGAATCGGCCCCAAAGACGCGCCCGCCCGCACTGAGCGGAAGCCCCGAGAGCGGCCGGACCCGGGAATGGTTTATGCCGGGAATGAATGGTTTATCCCGGGAGCAGCCGCACCGACGCACGACGCG
>NW_009952157.1:126697-127011 GCF_000747805.2 Chaetura pelagica | reverse complement strand
CCCCCCCCCGCCCCTGCCTCCTCCTCCTCCTCCTCCCTCCCTCTTTCCTCCTCCCTCTCCTCTTCCTCCCTCCCTCTCTTCCCTTTCTCTCCTCTTCCTCCCTCCCTCTCCTCTTCCTCCTCCTCTTCCCTCCCTCCCTCTCCTCTTCCTCCCTCCCTCTCCTCTTCCTCCTCTTCTTCCCTCCCTCCGTCTCCTCTTCCTCTTCCCTCCCTCTCCTCTTCCTCCTCTTCTTCCCTCCCTCTCCTCTTCCCTTCCTCCCTCTCCTCTTCCCTCCCTCTTCTTCTCTTCCTCCCTCCTCTTCCTCCCGCTTCCTC
>NW_009952157.1:124137-126385 GCF_000747805.2 Chaetura pelagica | reverse complement strand
CTGCCCGGCGGGGAGGTGCGGGGCCGCGGGGAGGCCCTGGGTCAGAGCTGGTCCTCCCTGTCTCCTCGTGAGGCCCCCCTGGAGTGCCCTGCCCAGGTCTGGGGCCCCCAGCACAGGAGGGACGCGGAGATCCTGAAGAGCCCAGACAGGGACTGTGAAGGTGGGCAGAGGGTGCAGCTCCCTGGGTGTGCAGGCACCTGAGCTGGAAGACAAGGATGGGGAGCAACCCCCTCAATAATCCAGGAGGAAGCAGTTAATGATCTGCTTCTGCGCCTGGAGTCGCAAAGTCTGTGGAGCCTGAGGGGATCCACCCTAGAGTGCTGAGGGAGCTGGCAGGGGAGCTCACCAAGCCTCTCTCCATCATTTATAAATAATTCTGGCCGGCAGGGGAGGTCCCAGGTAACTGGAGGGTAGGTAATGTGACACCCATCTACAGGAAGAGTTGGAAGGAGGATCCAGGGAACCACAGGCCTGTCAGCCTGACCTCAGTGCCAGGAAAGATCATGGAGAGGCTCATCTTGAGTGAGCTCACATGGCAAGTGCAGGGCAGGCAGGGGATCAGGCTTATGAAAGGGAGGTCTTGCTTGACCAACCTGATCCCTTTCTATGACCTTGTGACTGAGGGGAAGGCTGTGGTCGGTGTCTACCTGGACTTTGGTAAGGCCTTTGACACCGTCTCCCACAGCATCTCCTGGAGAAGCTGGTGAATCCTGGCATAGATAAAGTGGGTAAAAAGCTGGATGTCTGGGCCCAAGGAGTTACGGTAGACAGGATCAAATCCAGTTGGTGCCAGTCACCAGGGGTGTCCCTCAGGGCTGTTTTGGGGCCAGTCTCATTCAACATCTTTATCAGTGATCTGGATGAGAGGATTGAGTGCACCCTCAGTAAGTCTGCAGACAACACCAAGCTGGGTGGGTTTGTTGATTGGCGAGAGGGTAGGAAGGCTCTACAGAGGGACCTGGACAGGCTGGATCGATGGGCCAAGGCCAGTTGTATGAAGTTCAGTAGGGCCAAGTGCCAGGTCCTGCATTTTGGTCACAACAACCCCCAGCAGGGCTGCAGGCCTGGGGAAGAGTGGCTGGAGGGCTGCCCAGCAGAGAGGGACCTGGGGGTGCTGGTGGGCAGCTGGATGAACATGAGCCAGCAGTGTAAGAAGGCCAACAGCATCCTGGCCTGCATCAGGAATGGCCAGCAGGAGTAAGGAGGTGATTGTGCCCCTGTACTCAGCACTGGTGAGGCTGCAACTCGAGTCCTGTGTTAAGTTCTGGGCCCCTCACTGTAGGAAGGGCATTGAGGTGCTGGAGCAGGTCCAGAGGAGAGTGACCAAGTGGTGAAGGGTCTAGAGATCAAGTCATACGAGGAGAGACTGAGGGAACTCTGGGTGTTGAGTTTGAAGAAGAGGAGGCTGAGAGGAGACCTCATTGCCCTCTACAACTACCTGGAAGGAGGTTGTAGAGAGGTGGGGGTTGGCCTCTTCTCCCAAGTAAGTAATGACAGTACTAGAGGAAATGGTCTGAAGTTGTGGCAAGGGAGGTTTAGGTTGGAAATTAGGAAGAATTTCTATACTGAAAGAGTGATCAGGCACTGGAACAGCCTGCCCAGGCAGGTGGTAGGTCAACATCCTTGGGTGTATTCAAGAAATGTGTAAATGAGGAACTTTGGGGCTTGCTCTAGTGGCCGAGATTGTAGGTTGTGTGTTACAGGGTTTTTTGGGGTGTGGTTTTGTGTGTTTGTTTTTGTTGTTTGTTTGTTTATTTTATGGTTGGACTCAGGGATCTAAGAGGTCCTTTACAACCATTACTATTCTATGATTCCTATGAGAGAGGCTGTTCAGCCTGGAGAAGAGAAGGCTGTGGGGAGACATTACAGTGGGCTTCCAGCACCTGAAGAGGCACATTTTGCTCTTTTTCCCTCACCCCAACTGATGACCAGCAAGATGGGTTCCATCCAGCCTGCAGCATTTTCCTCAGGAGGTTGGATGTAGCTGTCAGGAAGTGGGTAGAGCCTGAAGATCCTATGAGAGAGGCTGTTCAGCCTGGAGAAGAGAAGGCTGTGGGGAGACATTACAGTGGGCTTCCAGCACCTGAAGAGGCACATTTTGCTCTTTTTCCCTCACCCCAACTGATGACCAGCAAGATGGGTTCCATCCAGCCTGCAGCATTTTCCTCAGGAGGTTGGATGTAGCTGTCAGGAAGTGGGTAGAGCCTGAAGAACACAGTCTGGCAATTCATTTGCCCTCTGCAGGAAA